>NC_088353.1:28880000-29180000 GCF_036884655.1 Musa acuminata AAA Group | reverse complement strand
TCTGTTGATGTTCTTGGTATAAGTGGCGCACTTTATTTTGTCACTTTTATAGATGATTTTTTCAAGAAAGTTTGGGTCTATGCTTTGAAGACTAAAGATAAGGTGATTAATGTTTTCAAAGAGTTTCATGTTAGGGTTGAAAGGGAGACAGAAAGAAAATTGAAATGCATAAGATCAGATAATGGTGGTGAGTATACATGATTGTTTAATGACTATTGCAGGTCACATGGGATCTACCATGAGATGACAGTTCCTGGTACACCTCAGCATAATGCAATTGCAGAGAAGATGAACCGCACCATCATGGAAAAGATCAGATGTATGCTTTCACAGGCCAAGCTACCCAAAAGGTTTTGAGATGAGGCTTTGAGGACTACAGTTGATGTGATCAACTTATCACCATGTACAGCCCTAGATGGTGATGTTGCAGAGCATGTATGATCAGGGAAAGATGTTTCCTACAAGCATTTGAGAGTGTTTGGTTGTCGTGCATTTGCACATGTTTCAGATAATGAGAGGTCCAAGTTGGATGGTTAGACTAAAGAATGTATTTTTCTTGGCTACTCACATGATCATTTTGGTTACAGACTTTGGGATCCAGAAAAGCAAAAGGTGTTTATAAGCAGAGATTGTTGAATCTCGGATTTTGATGATGAAGTCAATTGTCATTTGTTGTCTAATGTATATGTTGAGATAAGTGTGCAGGATTGACTACGATGAAAGTAAGACATGCAGCAGAAGTTGCGCCGAAGTCATGACAATGATCACGTTGGGAGTTCGAGAGCTCGACGGAAGTTCGGACAGTCGTCGGAGGTTCTGCGGGAACAAATCCGAGAAGTCCAGAAGCTTGCCAAAGGAGCTCGTCGGAACTTGCCATGTGGATCGTCGCAAGTCTAGGAGTTTGCCGGAAGTCCGCAGGAGCATCACCGAGGGTTCATCGGATGATCGACGGAAGTTCGCCAGAAACTCGTCGGAAGAAGCGATTGACGCACCGGAGCAAGCTGCAGAATATGTCTTAGGAAATAATCGTAGTTAGCACATTGATTAAGTTAGAAATGGGAGGTGATCCCAATAGCTTAATCTTGGGGCAATTGGGCCCCTGAAGAACTCAAATTGGGTCGAATGGTTCAACCCATTCGGACCTAGGTTACCGTGGGAGGTGTAACCGCCCAGGCAGGGAGGTAGCATCGCCCAGGCCATGTCTCCCAGCGAGACTGGGCGGTGCAACCGCCTAGGGCTCAGTCTCTGAGCAAGGCTGGGCGGTGCAACCTCCTCTGTTAAGAGGTAGCACCGCTAGAGCTCAAGTTTCGAGCTCTGCCAGGTGGTGCAACCTCTCCAGTCAAGCGGTGCAACCGCCTGAGCTTAGTCTTTGAGCTCTGGTAGAGAGGTACAACCGCCCCTGACAGAGGTAGCACCGCCCAGAGGCTCAGTCTTTGAGCTCTGCCAGGCGGTGCAACCGCCCCAATCAGGACGTGCAATCGCCTGATCCCGGAATTCCGGGAATTGATAGAATTGAGCTCCAAATTTGAACTGGGTTGAGGCCTATAAATGCCCCACCCATTCAGCACTGGATACAGAGAACACACACTCGAAATCTTGCTGTCTTTCTATGATTCTTAGAGCTCAAAACTGTTAGTTCTCCTCTTTTTGTTCTTCAAAGTTTGAGTTGTAAAGAGAAGAGAGAAAACTTCTGTAAGGGTTGTCTCCTAAGCCCACTAAAAGGAGTGAATCTGTAAGAGGGTGATTGGCCTTCGCCTATTGAAGGAAGGCCTCTAGTTGACGTCGGTGACCTCGTCGGTGGAGGAAGCCAAAAGTGGAGTAGGTCAAGATTGACCGAACCACTCTAAATCTCGGTTTGCATTTCCTTTGAGTATTTTACCTTCACTGCAAACTTCTCAATAGCTTACTGCCCTCTGCAATTTTGTGAACGAGTTTCAAGGTTTAGACGAAAATATGCATTTAGACGTAAAACTGCGTTTAGATGTAAATCGGCTTTCCTCGTACAATCATCGTATTTCAGTTTACGTTTACATTTTGATTTCAACTGCTTACTGCCTTATGTGATTTTACGAACGAGTTTCAAAGTTCAGACGTAAATCTGCGTTTAGACGTAAATCTGTTTTTTCGTATGATTATCTTATTGCAGATTACTTTTATATTTTGAGCTATACAATAGCAGCACACTATCTTTATACTTTTGCTTAAACTGCGTTTTATCTAATCAAGTGATTTACGAATCGATACTTAGACATAAATCTGTTTCTTCGTACGAACATCGAATTTCAGTTTGTGCCGATATTCTGGTTTTCTTCATAGTTGCAAACTGCCTGCATAGATTGACTGTAACTTTGCTTAGTATCAACTTTCATATAGAGTTGTCTTTATCGTTCAAACGCAACTTTCAGATTTAATCACAGAAAGTTAAACGCTACACTAATTCACCCCCCCTCTTAGTGCTCTCGATCCTAACAATTGGTATCAGAGTCCGGTTAACTCTCAAACGGATTAAAACTCAAGAGAGATGGCTTACGCCGGAAACCAAGAGGGCCATTCCATTACACGTCCACCCATGTTTAATGGGACGGACTACACCTAATGGAAGACCCGAATGAGGATCTTTCTTATTTCTATGGACGTTGAACTTTGGAATCTTGTCGAGAATGGTTTTTCAAAGTCTTATCTTCCAATGATCGATTGGAACGATTTGGAAAAGAAGGCTTTCACTCTTAATGCAAAGGCTATGAATGCCTTATTTTGCACACTTGATAAAAACGAGTTTAACCGTATTTCGATTTGTGAAACTGCATTTGATATTTGGCACACACTCGAAGTGACTCATGAAGGCACAAGTAGAGTGAAAGAGTCAAAAATCAATCTTTTGTTACACTCTTTCGAACTTTTTCGGATGAAACGGAGTGAGACTATTGATGACATGTTTACCCGTTTCACGGATGTTGTCAACGGTCTAAAAGGACTCAGAAAAAGTTTTTCGGATTTTGAACTCGTAAATAAGATTCTAAGATCCCTTCCTAAGAGTTGGGATCCTAAAGTCACTACTATTCAAGAGGCAAAAGATCTAAACAACTTCCCTCTTGAAGAACTAATTGGGTCATTAATGACCTACAAGATGACTTGCAAAGCTCATGAAGAGCAAGAAGACATCCTTCCAAAGAACAGGAAGGATATGACACTTAGAACTTTGGAAGACTACTTGAAAGAAAACTCAAGTGATGAGGACTGTGACGATGACTTAGCACTTCTAACAAGAAAATTTAAAAAATTCATTAAAAGAAACAAGTTTAAGAATGACATTAAAAGTAAACTTGAACCCAAGAAAGACCAAGTTATTTGCTATGAATGCAAAAAGCCAGGACACTACAAGAGTGATTGTCCCCAAGCCAAAAAGAGAACAACAAAGAAGAAGACGCTCAAAGCAACATGGGATGATTCGAGCGCGTCTGAAGAAGAGGAGTCCAACACCGAGCAAGTTGCTCATTACGCCTTAATGGCCACCAGAGAGGAGGTAACGAATTTATTAGATGCTGATTTATCTTTCGATGAATTATTAAATGCCTTCCATGACTTATTTGATGAATGCAAGATTATCAATAGAAAATACAAATTGTTGAAAAAGGAGCATGATAATCTTACTTGTGAGTTTGATAAGTTAAAAACTGAACATCATGATAGTTCAAATTCATGTATCAAATGCCATGATCTAGAAACTCTCCAAAAAGAAAACCTGCTACTTAAGGACACATTGAAGAAATTCGAGGTTGGTAGCAAGTCATTGAACATGATCCTTGCAAACAAGGGTCACGTTCCAAAAAGGAGTGGAATTGGATTTGTGAGAAGTCCTCACCTAAATCCAACCACCTTTATAAAAGGCCCCATCTTACATATTCAACACCAAGCCAAATGCAACTTTTGTTGCAAATTTGGACACAATACGCATTATTGTCCATTCAAGAAAATTAGTCCAAACAAATTGATTTGGGTTCCTAAAGGAACCATGATAAACTCTATGCAACATGATAAACAATGTAGATCTATCATTGAGGCACCCAAAAGCAAATGAGTACCTAAAAATCATCCTTTCTTATAGAAACTCACACCATCACAAGCTAGGAGCAAGAGATGGTACCTTGATAGTGGATGCTCAAGGCATATGACCGGAGATCCATCTCAATTCTCTAAGCTCTCTAGCATAGACAAAGACTATATCACCTTCGGAGACAATAACAAGGTTAAAATCATTGGCAAAGGAACCATAGGTAACAAATCCAACTTCTTTATTGAAGATGTTTTGTTAGTTGATGGTTTAAAACATAACCTCTTGAGCATTAGTCAATTATGTGATAAAGGATACACTGTCAAATTCGAATCTAATGCTTGCATCGTTGAAAAACCACATAAGAACATGTCTATGATTGCATTAAAACAAAATAACGTATACACTATTGACATCAATGATTTATGTGATGAAATGTGTTTTGCAGTTATGAATGAGGATGCTTGGCTATGGCATAGAAGATTAGGTCATGCTAGCATGAAACTAATCACTCAAATATCATCTAGAGAACTTGTAAGAGGAATTCCTCATATCAAGTTCATCAAAGATAATGTATGTGATGCTTGCCAATTAGGTAAACAAATTAAGGGTAGTTTTAAAGCTAAGAATCAAATAAGCACCTCTAGGCCCTTATAATTAATCCATATGGACTTATTCGGACCAATCTCTACATCGAGTCTTGAAGGTAGCAAATACGCCTTTGTCATTGTTGATGACTATAGCAGATATACATGGACCTACTTCTTAAAACAGAAAAATGAATGCTTTAAATATTTTACCAAGTTTTGTAAACTTGTTCAAAATCAGAAGGGTTCTATGATTTCGTCAATTAGAAGTGATCATGGTGGAGAATTTCAAAACCATGATTTCCAAGAATTCTGTGAACTAAATGGATACAAACATAACTTCTCTACTCCAATAAATCCTCAACAAAATAGGGTAGAAGAAAGAAAAAATCAAAATCTACAAGAAATGGCAAGAACCATATTAAATGAACATAGTCTACCCAAATATTTTTGGGCCGAAACCGTAAACACTACATGCTATATTTTGAATAGAGTTCTAGTAAGACCCTTACTCACCAAAACTCCTTATGAGTTATGGAATAACAAAAAACCCAATGTCTCATATTTTAAAGTCTTTGGGTATAAGTGTTTTATCTTAAATGAAAAGGATAACTTAGGAAAATTCGATGCTAAATCTGATGAAGGAATCTTTCTTGGTTATTCTTCGATTTCTAAAGCTTTTCGTATTTTCAATAAAAGAACTTTAATTATTGAAGAATCCATCCATGTTGTTTTCAATGAGATTTCCGAAATTAGGAAAAATGATCTTGATGATGGTGTTAATTTTGATTCTTTGAATTTAAACGAAACCCCGTCTCCAACTAGCAACTTGGATGCATCCACTTCCCATATTTCCTTACCCAAGGATTGGAAATATGTAGATGCTCATCATAAGGAGCTAATCTTAGGAGACACATCAAAGGGGGTTCAAACACGATCTTCTTTTAAAAATTTTTGTGCCAACGCCGCCTTTCTCTCCCAAATTGAACCCAAATGTGTTGATGAAGCCATGAAAGATGGTTCATGGATTATCCCAATGCAAGATGAATTGAATCAATTTGAGAGAAATGAGGTGTGGACGCTTGTTCCTAGGCCAAATGACCATTTTATTATTAGTATTAAATGGGTCTTTAGAAACAAGCAAGATGAAAATGGTATCGTGGTTAGAAACAAGGCTAGATTAGTGGCCAAAGGTTTCAACCAAGAAGAAGGTATCGATTATGAAGAAACCTTCGCTCCTGTGGCTCGATTAGAAGCCATAAGAATGCTCCTTGCCTACGCTAGTAGTAATAACTTCAAATTATTTCAAATGGATGTTAAAAGTACTTTTCTTAATGGCTTTATTTCCGAAGAAGTCTATGTTGAACAACCTCCTGGATTTGAAAATAATAGTCTCCCTAATCATGTGTTTAGATTAACTAAAGCTCTCTATGGTTTAAAACAAGCTCCAAGGGCTTGGTACGAGAGACTTAGTTCTTTTCTTATTGAAAATAATTTCATAAAAGGAAAGGTTGATACTACATTATTCATCAAGAACTTTGAAAATAATTTTCTCATTGTTCAAATTTATGTTGATGACATTATCTTTGGTTCTACGAATGAATCTCTTTGTGAATCCTTTGCTAAAACTATGAGTCTTGAATTCGAAATGAGTCTAATGGGAGAGTTAACATTCTTCCTAGGTCTACAAATCAAACAACTAAGCAATGACATCTTTATTAGTTAAACTAAATATGCTATGAGTTTACTAAAGAAGTTTAATATGAATAACTCAAAAGCTATTAACACTCCTACGAGCACCTCCACTAAGTTGGAAATTGATGAAAGTGGAGAAAGCTACGATCAAAAAACTTATAGGGGTATGATAGGAAGTTTACTTTACCTCACTACAACTAGACCAAACATAATGTTACCACAAATCCTAAGATTTCAATCAAACCCTAAGATATCTCATCTCAAAGCAGTTAAAAGAATACTCAGATATCTTAATGGTACCACAAATCTAGGATTATGGTACCCAAAATCAGAGAATCTTGAGTTAATTGCTTATGCTGATGCGGACTTCGCTGACTGTAGATTAGATAGTAAAAGCACATCAGGAACATGTCAATTCTTAGGACATGCCCTTGTTTCCTGGTCATCTAAGAAACAAAACTCGGTTGCACTATCAACAACCGAAGCTGAATATATTGCAGCAAGTGCATGCTGTGCACAAGTTGTTTGGATGAAAAATACCTTAGAAGATTATAAAGTTCATCTTAAAAATATTCCCATTAAATGTGAAAACACAAGTGCAATATGCCTAACAAAGAACCCTATACAACACTCAAGAACAAAACATATTGATATCAGACATTACTTTATACGAGATCATGTTACGAATCATGATGTAATCATAGAGTTCATTGATACTAAACATCAACTAGCTGATATCTTTACAAAACCTCTAAGTGAAGAATAATTTGATTTCATAAGAAGAGAATTAGGAATGTTGATGTGTCCGAATACTTAAACTAGTTAAAATTATTTTTCGGACTTTACTGTATGATCAAATCACTTGATTACTATTACATGCCTTGGTATCACTTGATTAAATAACATGTTGCAAATTATGTGTCAAATGTAAAAATGTTTTGGAAAATCAGTAGCTTACTCATATCCGAATGCATGAAATAGTTCATCTTATTTTCGGTGTCAATGCTAAAAATAGGATTTTCCTGTACACTCTTATGAAAACTTGTTTGAAAATTGAGTTTCCTCCTTCAAGCAATATAACAAGGAGAAGAGATATTCAAAGTATTATATGTGTCATGTCTTTCTTTATGTGCTTGATAAACTACTTATATTGTTCTCCTGGGATCACATCTACCATGCTTTTTGTTGATGACAAAGGGGGAGAAATATATGAATTGATATGGTTGCCATCACTGATGCTATGATTAGGCCATACCTGCTATCACTGATGATGATATGGTTGCTTTTACTGATGTTGATATGGTTGCTATCACTGATGCTATGATTAGGCCATACTTGCATCACCAAGAAATATATGATTGCTATCATTGCTATGATTAGGCCATACTTGCATCACCAAGAAATATATGATTGCTATATGCCCTGTATCAAGATATCAAACAAAAATTTGCATCATAGGAACTGATATCTTACCATGAGATGCAATGCTACACTTGCTAAAATATTCGAAATATGTACATCATGTAATGATATCAAAATCTTGCTTCACAGTTTTACATGTCGATATCTTATAATATAATGAATTGCTACAACTACCATCATTCAAACTTGTTATATTTGAAAATGTATGTCAAGCCTTGACATCATCTTCAAAGAGATACATCATGATAGGAATCATGATGGGAATATGTCTCTTGAATTTATAAAATTTTTTAAATTCAAGAAGAATGACATATAGACAGGGGGAGTTAAGGTTAACTCCATTATCAATTGATTGTCATTATAAAAAAGGGGGAGATTGTTGAATCTCGGATTTTGATGATGAAGTCAATTGTCATTTGTTGTCTAATATATGTGTTGAGATAAGTGTGCAGGATTGACTACGATGAAAGTAAGACATGCAGTAGGAGTTGCACCGGAGTCATGACAATGATCACGTTGGGAGTTCGAGAGCTCGACGGAAGTTCGGACAGTCGTCGGAGGTTCTGCGGTAACAAATCCGAGAAGTCCAGAAGCTTGCTAAAGGAGCTCGTCGGAACTTGCCATGTGGATCGTTGCAAGTCCAGGAGTTTGCCGAAAGTCCGCAGGAGCATCACCGAGGGTTCATCGGATGATCGACGGAAGTTCGCCGGAAGAAGCGATTGAAGCACCGGAGCAAGCTACAGAATATGTCTTAGGAAATAATCGTAGTTAGCACATTGATTAAGTTAGAAATGGGAGGTGATCTCATTAGCTTAATCTTGGGGCAATTGGGCCCCTGAAGAACTTAAATTGGGTCGAATGGTTCAACCCATTCGGACCCAGGTTACTGTGGGAGGTGCAACCGCCCAGGCAGGGAGGTAGCACCACCCAGGCCATGTCTCCCAGCGAGACTGGGTAGTGCAACCGCCCCAGCCAAGAGGTGCAACCGCCCAGGGCTCAGTCTCCAAGCGAGGCTGGGCGGTGCAACCTCCTCTATCAAGAGGTAGCACCGCCAGAGCTCAAGTTTCGAGCTCTGCCAGGCGGTGCAACCTCTCCAGTCAGGCGGTGCAACCGCCTGAGCTCAGTCTTCGAGCTCTAACAGAGAGGTGCAACCGCCCCTGACAGAGGTAGCACCGCCCAGAGGCTCAGTCTTCGAGCTCTACTAGGCAATGCAACCACCCCAATCAGGAGGTGCAACCGCCTGATCCCGGAATTCCGGGAATTGACAGAATTGAGCTCCAAATTTGAACTAGGTTGAGGCCTATAAATGCCCCACCCATTCAGCACTGGATACAGAGAACACACACTCGAAATCTTGCTGTCTTTCTGTGATTCTTAGAGCTCAAAACTGTTAGTTCTCCTCTTTCTGTTCTTCAAAGTTTGAGTTGTAAAGAGAGGAGAGAAAACTTCTGTAAGGGTTGTCTCCTAAGCCCACTAAAAGGAGTGAATCTGTAAGAGGGTGGTTGGCCTTCGCCTATTGAAGGAAGGCCTCTAGTTGACGTCGGTGACCTCGTCGGTGGAGGAAGCCAAAAGTGGAGTAGGTCAAGATTGACCGAACCACTCTAAATCTCGGTTTGCATTTCCTTTGAGTATTTTACCTTCACTGCAAACTTCTCAATAGCTTACTGCCCTTTGCAATTTTGCGAACGAGTTTCAATGTTTAGACGAAAATCTGCATTTAGACGTAAAACTGTGTTTAGACGTAAATCGGCTTTCCTCGTACAATCATCGTATTTCAGTTTACGTTTACGTTTTGATTTCAACTGCTTACTGCCTTCTGTGATTTTATGAATGAGTTTCAAAGTTCAGACGTAAATATGCATTTAGACGTAAATATGCGTTTAGACGTAAATCTATTTTTTCGTATGATTATCTTATTACAGATTACTTTTATATTTTGAGCTATACAATAGCAACACACTGTCTTTATACTTCTGCTTAAATTACGTTTTATCTAATCAAGTGATTTACGAATCGGCACTTAGACGTAAATCTGTTTCTTCGTACGAACATCGGATTTCAGTTTGCGTCGATATTCTGGTTTTCTTCATAGCTGCAAACTGCCTGCATAGATTGACTGTAACCTTGCTTAGTATCAACTTTCATATAGAGTTGTCTTTATCGTTCAAACGCAACTTTCGGATTTAATCACAGAAAGTTTTCCGCTGCACTAATTCACCCCCCTCTCTTAGTGCTCTCGATCCTAACAGAGATGTAGTCTTCTTTGAGGATCAAACTTTTGAAGATTTGAAGAAGAAGGCACCAGCCAATACTTCTATAGAAGGATTAGCAGAATGTGACCCAATTACTCCTCCAATATATCAGGGTGATGGGGAAGATGTGCAGGAAGATGGTGTAGAGCCTGATGTTGATATACCTGCAGGACATGTTAAGCAAGAAGAAGTAGGAGAACAAGTTCCAGCAGAACCTCAGTTGAGAAGATCTTCTAGACAACGTCAACCTTCCAGAAGATACTCTATATATAAGTATATGATGCTTACTGATGCAGGTGAACCGGAGAGTTACTAGGAAGCAGTTGAAAGTGAGCAGAAAGAGAAGTTGTTAGTTGCTATGCAAAAAGAGATAGATGCTCTTTATAAGAACCACACTTATGATTTAGTGCTACTACCAAATGAAATGAAGGCCTTGAAGAACAAGTGAGTTTTCAGGTTGAAGACTCAAGAATATTATTCTCAACCATAGTACAAAGCTAGATTGGTTGTGAAAGGCTTTGGTCAAAAGAAATGTATTGACTTTGAAGAGTTTTTTCTCTTGTTGTTAAAATGTCTTCTATTCGTGTTGCTCTTGGTATTGCTGCTAGCTAGGACTTGGAGGTTGAGTAGCTAGATGTGAAGACAACTTTCTTTCATGGGGATTTGGATGAGGAAATTTATATGGAGCAACCAGAAGGCTTCAAAGTTAAAGGTAAAGAGAACTTTGTCTGCAAATTGAAGAAGAGCTTGTATAGGCTAAAGCAAGCTCCAAGACAGTGGTATAGAAAGTTTGATTTATTTATGATAGAAAATGGATACAAAAGAATGACTTCAGATCATTGTGTGTACATCAAATGGTTTGGTGAGGATTTTATTATTCTCTTACTTTATGTTGATGATATGCTTATTCTTAAGAAAGATATGTCTAAATTGACAGATTGAAGAAGGAGCTAAGTGAGTCTTTTGCAATGAAGGACATGGGGCCAACAAAGCAAATACTAGGTATGCAGATTTCTTGTGACAAGAAAAATAAGAAGATTTGGTTGTCATAGGAGAAATACATCGAGAAGATATTGGAAAGATTCAGTATGAGTAATGCAAAACCAGTTGGTTCTCCTCTTGCTGGTCACTTCAAGTTGTGATCAGAATAGAGTCCGTCAAGTGATGAGGAGAAGGAGAAAATTCAAAAGGTTCCTTATGCTTCAGTAGTTGAAAGTTTAATGTATGCAATGGTATGTACGAGGCCAAACATCACATATGTAGTTGGTGTTACTAGCAGATTTCTTGCAAATCCAGGCAAAGAGCACTAGGCAATGGTGAAGTGGATTTTTAGATATCTCAGATGGAGCTCTAAGGTTTGTTTAAGCTTTGGAGGTGGACCACATGTGTTGACATGTTACACAGATGCAGATATGACAAGAGATATAGATACGAGAAAGTCTACTTCAGGTTATGTACTTACTTTTGTAGGAGGAACTGTGTCATGGCAATCCAGGTTGCAAAGGTGTATTGCTCTCTCTACCACAGAAGCAGAATATATTACTGCTATAGAGGTATGCAAAGAAATGTTATGGATGAAAGAATTCTTACAAGAATTGGGGCTGAAACAGAAAAATTATGTGGTGCATTGTGATAGTTAGAGTGACATCCATTTGTGTAAGAACCCAATGTTTCATTCCAAGTCAAAGTATATAGATGTCAGATACCACTGGATTCGAAATGTATTTGAAGAGTAGTAGTTGCAGCTTTAGAAAAAATTTACACAGATGACAACGGAGTAGACATGTTGACAAAAACTTTACCAAAAAAAGATAAGAGATATGCCGATAGTTGGTCAGCATGGCTTCATGTTGAGGAGTCATGGGACAACCTCCCTTATGGGCTGAAGGGGGAGGTTGTTGGGCTGACAGCTTATATTCAGCCTATGTGGGCTTTATCTTCCCACAGCCCACACTCCCTTTTAACCTAACCCTAGATCAACATTAGGGGGTTGTGGTGGCTGTGTTTTGGAGGCATAAAAAGGCATAAATAGGGCAACAACATGGGAGAAGGCAACAACCATGGGATTCCAAAGAAAATGAGGAAAACAAGGTAAAAAAGAAAGAAAAAAAAAGGAAAGAAGACAAGGACAATGCATAGTGGCTGTTCTCAATCATCTAGTAATGTTCTATCTCAGGTTAGATCAGATCTACAGTAGACTCTTGTTGTGATCACTTAGGGAGGTTTTAGATATTGTAGGCAATAACGTGATCCTTGTATCTCAGTTATTCTCTTGTGAATGTTGTTAGGGTTTAGGGCAAGAGATTGAGATTTATATATTCATTATTCTCATAGTGGATTATCTCTAGTTTGCGCGTGATTTTTACCCGAGATTTTTCACGTATATCTTGGTGTTCTATTTTATTATGATTTCATTTAATTCCGCTGCATAGGTATGCTAGTATTTGTTCATATACAAAGTTTATTCCGCTTTATATCCCCATCATAAGTTTCAAATATAGTTACAAATTTAATTTGACTTAGATTTGATTGTTATATGCACATATGAGATTCAATTGTTATCGATAGTACTCTTAACAACTTGATTATAATTATGGCAAAGAAAGATGTGTAACAGTTCTCCAGTATAACCATAACAATTATGAGATTTAACGATTCTTTGATTAAGGTAAGGTGTTGTCTTGTGAAGCGATGGATGGCTCTGCTTGTTGAACTTCAAGACATGGTCTTAGATGGGTTCAAACATATGCATATTGAATATGGTTAGTTAATTCTTATCAAAGTATTACGAAAACAATCTACCATTCCTTTGGCGATCTAAAATATTATGCATAGTATTTGGGCCCTTCTTGACAATGTTGATGTATATGATATCTCTCTTTATTTTAGAGAGAAAATTCGAGTGGTTAATTGGTTAGCCAAATATGTTAAGGGGATGATTTTTTTTTTTGTTTTTGTTTTAAGAAAGGGGATTGGCCCTCTCGGGTGTTTTATAATTCTAATAATATTTTTTTCCTTTTTGATTCTAAGAATATATTTTAGTTCTCTATAAATTAATAATATATTTTTTTAAAAAAAATAATGGTGATTTTTCTAAAAAAAAGTCTCTTTTTAAAAACTTTTTCAAGGAGGCACCTTTTCTTAATCCTCAAAATACATCTAACATGATATATCATAATTTTTTCACTTGAACATGCATTGGTCTATAAGTGAATCAAGTCAATCCCCCATGTATAAGACTTTCATTATTGATTATAATATTTTTGAATAGGTTTACAATATTTTTGGTAACTCCATGAAACACTGCAAGTTTATTTAAAAAATTATATATAAGGCAAATGGACTCAAAGCTGAATAAGATTTCAAATAATTATCCTATTAATTAAAAAACTAAATAGGGAGATTTCTATGTCAATTATAATATTTTGGAATAGACTTTTTGACACCTTTACCAAAATACTATAAGCGTACTTAAAATATTATAATTGAGATAAATTGACTCAAAACTCAATAAAAATCAATTCACATAAAAAAAAATGATTTTAAATATGTATCCTTATTGTTTTAGGAATAAAAATAATCAAATAAATAGACATAGTATTTTTTTGTTACTTCCATCGAAACATTGTAAGGCTATTTAAAATCATTATAACCGAGCAAATCAACTCAAAACCTAATAAAGATGGACTCATATAAAATGATAAGGTTTTAAATATGTATGCTTTTTGGTTTAGGAATAGGAATAGATAAGAAAAACTTTTATATTTATGATAATATTTTTGAATAGACTTATAATATTTTCCCAAATACTATAACTGAGGAGTTGGAATGGTTTACCTTAGGAACCAATCTTTAGATTGATGGATCGATTACTATGTGGATCATTCTACCAATTTTTAAATGGTGAGAGTGATTATGTCAAAGAGTATTTCAGAGATTATAAAAATGTGAGAGCACCCATTGGAAAATATGAAAAAGGTACCTTCCAAGAAAAACCAAAAAAAAAAAAAAAAGGAAATTTTGCCTAGCTATGACCCTGGTTCAAGAGGAACTGATGATTCCAGTTCTTAGTTTTTGCCAAGTTTGATTCTGATGGTTTTGGTTCCGGTTGCCATTCTCTCTTTTTATATTTTTTATATTTTAATTTGTAATTAAAATATAATTTAACGTAGCAAAAAATACATAGTTATATTTTAAAAATTTTGTTCAAAGTTTCACTTTGAAAAATGAATTGATTCCCGGACATACGAAAATGAAAATGAATATGTAAAAAAAATCCACAATCACTTATAGTGTCGAATGTCCTAATCATCCCTTGGTTGATAGATTAAATAAGTATTTATTATCTTCAAGGATTGTTTTGGTCTAATTGTCAATATATACTTAAGTCTTAATTGATTTCGAAGAAGTAATATTCGAAAGGGTTTCATCTAAGATGTGTCTTTTCATATTGAAATAAATTCCGTAACATAATTTTTATTGTTGACATTGGAGTTACTAATATTTATATTACTAAAATTAATAATATTATTGAATTAACTCATCGAGAATTGAAAATCCTATGCTTCTATGCTTGTAGTGCTGTCCCCAAACTCCAAAAATATCGTTAGTTAAATATCAAGGAACTTGAGACTACCAATGCCAGTCTATTGTGCCTTTACAATAATAATTTCACTCCTCAACAAATTCTAACATTTATAAGATTTGGAGGTAGCTTGTTATCTATTATAATATGCACTATAATGATGGTATAAGTTAATGATTATTTTTTTAACTTCTCTCATACTTTTTCATATAAATATCAATATCTAAATATAAACAATCATAATAAGTGGTTATATAATCATGCAAACCATCTAAGCCTACAACGAAGATTAAAAAAAAAAAAAAACCAATAAGATAAATAGATAGAATATATAGGAAAAAATATTATACCTATTTAGCTTTTTATTTTATCATAATAGGTATGCTCAAATTATTAACATGTTCATATTCTTCTAATACTACAATAATATTGATATATCATTTAGTTTACAAAATGTAAATTACTCTTTCATCAATTATTGATGAGTCCAGAAAATGAAATAGCTGATTCTGTTTAAAAGGAAAAACAGTGTTAAGAGATTTAAGACTTTCTGTACACAGAAATTGAAAGTTGATTAACAAACTTATTCTAATTTAGGAACAGATACAGTATTTACGGATACATTATCAAAATCAACTGAAAAAATTAAAAAAACCAAATGATACTATTCCAAAATAATTTATTGTCGATCCTATGTCGTTCATCAAAAACTTTAAATACAACCACTGTCAATCGAATGACATGTGATTCCTGTGTAGGAATTCACATTAACCAATGATTATCCAAAATATCTACCAAAAGTTTATAAATTATTTTTCTTTCTATAAGATTTATAAACATCGTGTGTAAGAGTAGATCGAGGAATATGTCTAGCACCAGGATTTAAAATATTTTGATAATAATTCATAAAATCCTCTTTTTTTTTATTTTTATTTTTACCAAAACGAAAAGAAAGGCATTTGGTGAAAACAAATTTAGTTAATTCTTCACAATTTTTTACTCGACCAACAGAAGAATTAGTAATGTTACTTGAAAATTGGAGTTTGGTTTATTTATCTCGACCAACTTGTGTGGAATGTTTTTCTCTCAATATATTTTCTAAATATTCCATATCTACCTCCTTTAAATTTAAAATTTTAAGAGCAATAGTAGGAAATCACTTGAAGTGAAATTTTAAAGTTAACACTCAGATATCGACATCGAGGTTGGGTGCATTGAGTTTTCACTTATTATTAAAATTAGAAAGAGAGCTTAGGCGAGGGAGAGAATGCTATCGCAAAGAATATTACAATTATAGAGATTCAAGTTTATAAAGAGTATTATGATCACTCGATGAATTGGCGTCGGGAAGAATGGGAAGTTTAGGTGGGTATTTATAGATATTTTGAGTTTTTTTTTTTCTAAAAGGCCCACCAAACTAGTTGTTATTTAGCTGTACAAATTTATTTTTTTTAATAATTTAAATTATAAAATAATTAAAAATATCCATAAAAATTGTGATGAGGGTAAATAAATCATTTACCACCACCTTGTCACGGCCTTAGCTAGAATTGCCTAAGGCGTGAGGCACCCTTGCGGCAAAGACGTGAAGTTAGCTTGCGTTGCCTAAGTCACGTTTCGCCCTTGCGATATTGCTTCACAAAGATCAGCCCACTTGCAACCTCTCGCAGGTCCCGAAGGACCTGTAAAAGAGAAAGTTAATTAGTTCGAAAGAACGAACGATGGACAACTCCTTACGTCTCATGAAAAGAGGGGAAGCTTTACAAGCAATTCAGCTAGCACCTCGCGTGCACAAGAGAAAAGAGGGAGATGAGGAAAACAAGGACTTTAGAGGGTTGAACGAACAACTGCAAGTCCACAAACAGCTGCTCACCGGGTGTCGGGCGCGATAACAAGTTCCCGTTAAGGTAACGTGCGAACTTGCGAAAGGTTGTTCAATGCCCGACACTATACCGAAGCCCCATCTAGCGCCGTGCCACCCAGGGGGTTCAAAGGGGCTGAGATGGCTGACGTTTTGGTGAGCAGAGGCGGGCTGCAGAAAACAACCCGCGGCACACGAAAACAGAGCTATTTTGGGTTGTTTTAGGGATGTTTTGCTCGGTTCGATGAGCGATCGCTTTATAGCATTGCAACTTGTTCGAAATTACATTTTTATAAGCAAAATGACTCAAAACCAAGGTAAAATAGGGTGCCAAGTAGTTGTACACGTAGATGAGAGCGACGAATGGTTCGTTGAACGGAGTTATTGTATACGCGCGATGACTATTCGTAACATTCTCCCCCACTTAAACTGTCGACGCCCTCGTCGACGCTTGTTTGTAGTTGTTGATGATTGCTTCTTCATGTCGTAGGGCGTTTTCAGGCTCTTAACTGGCTTCAGTTCGGGGAAGCTTTTGCCACTTTACCAAGTACTTTGTATGCTCAGCTCCATTGGGTAGCTTTATCTTGTGGTCCGCTAGAATGGTTTCAATTCGCTTCTCGTAGGAGGCTATTATGGGAGGTAGCCGAGTTGGAATACTTCAGGAAGTATCTTGTGGATCCGAGTGGTAGGCTTTTAGGTTGCTGGCGTGAAGAACGTTGTAAATTTTGAACCACGCCGGCAGCTATAACTTGTAAGAGACGTTGCCTACCCTGCTGATAATTGGGAAGGGCCCTTCATACTTGCGCACCAATCCTTTGTGGACTTTGTTCTTAAAGAATTGGAGTGATGCTGGTTGGAGCTTTACCTACACCAAATCGCCAACTTTGAACTTTTGCGGTCGCCTTCCCAAGTCTGCCCACTTCTTCATCATTCTTGCTGCCTTCTCCAAGTAAGCCCGCACAATATCTGCATTTCGGTGCCATTCCTTTGTGAAGTGGTAGGCTGACGAACTACTCCTAATATACCCAATTGCCATGGTGTGCGGAGTCGATGGTTGTTATCCTCTAATGATCTCGAAGGGGCTCTTGTTAGATGCAGAGCTCCGCTGCAAGTTGTAGGAGAATTGGGCAATGTCCAACAACTTCACCCAATCTCGTTGGTTGGCACTCACGTAGTGCCGAAGATATTGCTCCAGGAGCGAGTTTATCCTTTCAGTCTGGCCATCCGTCTGAGGGTAGAGGCTTATGGAGAAGTATAACTTTGACTCCAACAATTTGAATAGCTCGGTTTAGAATCGTCCCAAGAATCGAGTGTCTCGATCACTAATGATATTGTGCGGGACTCCCCAATACTTCACCACATCCTTCATCATCAGCTTGGCCGCTTCTTTTGCTGAACAGTGTAGGGGAGCAGCAATGAAAGTTGCATACTTTGAAAACTGATCGACAACCACGAGTATCGATCCGAGTCTCCCTACAAGTGGCAAGCTTGATATAAAGTCCAAGGAAATGCTCTCCCATGGCTTTTCTGATACGGGCAACGGCTCCAAAAGTTCCACCGGCTTCCGTTGCTCCACCTTGTCTTGTTGGCAAGTAAGGCATGTTTGAACATATTCCTCTACATCAGTCCCCATCTTCGGCCAGTAGAAGGCCCTCTGCACGAGAGCCAATGTTTTATGAATGCCTAGGTGTCCAGCCCAAAGGGAATCGTGACACTCTTGTAAGAGTTCACGCCTCAAATTGTCCACTCGGGGAACATAAACCCTATTCCCTTTTGTGTAAACGAGTCCCTCTTGGACCCAAAATCATCGTGCCTTGCCTTCTTTGATGAGCTGCATCAGGATAACTACCTAGGGGTCACCATACAGTCCATCCTTGATCCTGGAAAGGAAGTTGGAGTGCAATTGACTTGCTTGGCCTCCGCCCTCCAATTGTACGACATTCACGTGCTCCACTTTCTGACTCAATGCATCAGCCATGACGTTTGCCTTCCCAGGCTTATACTCCATTGCCATATCAAAGTCAGCTAAGAAGTCTTGCCATCATGTTTGTTTTGGGGAAAGTTTCTTCTGTGTTTGGAAATAGCTCAGAGCGATGTTGTTTGTCCTTAGCACAAATCGCAATCCGAGAAGGTAGTGTCGCCAAACTCGTAGACAGTGGATCACCGCTATCATCTCCTTCTCGTGCACTAGATACCGCTACTTGGTCTAGTTGAGCTTGCGGCTCTCGTAGGCCACCGAATGACCTTCCTGCATGAGTACTCCCTTAATAGCAAAGTCCGAAGCATCTGTATGAACTTCAAAAGGCTCCCCATAGTCTGACAATTTGAGCACTGGTTCTTCCAAAACAGCAGCCTTCAGATCTTGGAATGCTCTTTCACATTTGTTCGACCACTTCCAAGGCTGCTCCTTCTTCAATAACTCCGTTAGTGGAGTTGCATGCTTCGAGTACCCCACTATGAAGCGTCGATAGTAGTTGACGAAACCAAGGAAGGATCTCAACTCTAGCACCTTCTTTGGAGTTCACCATTCTGCAACCTCTTGCACTTTTGATTTGTCCATGCGAATGGAACCATCACCAATTCGATGCCTCAAGAATAAGATCTTTGTTTAGGTGAAGTAGCATTTCTCCCTTTTTACGAACAAAGTGTTCTCCCTGAGAACCTTGAAAATAGTCCGAAGGTGCTGAACATGCTCCTCGAGCATTTGGTTGTATACAATGATATCGTCTAAATAGATGACCATGAACTTATCTAAATACTCCTTGAATAGTTAGTTCATGAGAGTGCAGAACGTGGCCGGAGTGTTGGTTAAGCTGAAAGGCATCATCAAGAACTCAAACGCTCCATACCTGGTCACATAGGTAGTCTTCGCTTTGTCGCCTTCAGCAATGCGCACCTGCCAATACCCCGACCGAAGGTCGAGTTTCGAGAAATACTTAACTTTACCCAACTGGTCGAACAAGTCCGCGATGAGCAGGATGGGATACTTGTTCTTCACTATCACTTTGTTAAGGGCTCGGTAATCGACACATAGTCGGAGGCTCCTATCTTGTTTCTTCTGGAAGAGAACTGTAGCTCCAAAAGGTGCCTTAGAGCTGTGGATGAGACCACTGCTTAGCAGTTCACCTAATTGCTTCCTGAGTTCTGCCAACTCTGGCGGGGGCATACGGTAGGGTGGTCTCATTGGAGGCTTCACTCTTAGCTCCAGCTCGATGTTGTGATCCACGCCCCTGAGTGGTGGAAGAGTCTTCAGCAACTCGGGTGGCATAACGTTATTGAACTCTTTCAGGACGTTTGCCACCATAGCAGGTTATCGAATGACCTTCTTGTCAAGTGGCTCTAGCTTCATAGCAGCCACTAAGGTTAATTCACCTTTTCACACTCCTTTCTTTAGTTGCAACGCCGATATATGTTGTGGTTCCTTGGTTCCTCTCTAAGAGACAGGAATCACGCATGGGTCGTCGCCTCCCATCATACATAAGGAGTTTAGGAACGGCATAAGCACCAATTTCGCCACGTATGAACACCATTCCAAGAATTACTTGGAAGTCGTCCAGTGGCACCGCCATCATGTTGGTGTTCCCGCTCCATATTCCGATCTTGATGGGAACTCCCTTTGCCAACCTAGAGATTCGCTTGCCCTCCGAGTTCACCACCTTCATTCGACTTGGGCTCTTCTCCAAGATCAATCCAAGTCGCTTTGCTTCTCGATCGGTAATAAAGTTGTGGGTAGCACCCGTGTCCACTATTGCACGAGTTGTTTGGCCATTGAGCTTGATGTCTACATACATTAGCTCGCCACTTCCTGCTTTTCGTTGCCTTGTCTTCGGGTTCTCCCACACTTGACCCCGCATGACGTTTAACAAACGCATGGCTCTCATCCGGGGTCCTTGCGACTCCTCATCGTCGCTGTTGGCTTTAGAACTACTCGAACTAAGAGCGACTGCCTTGCCCTTGTTCGATTTGGGAGGGTGGATGGAAGCTGTTAAAGCATTGAGTGCCTGTTTTTGTGGGCACTCCCTCACCATGTGTGGCCCCCTGCACAAGAAGCATCCGCCAGGTTTCGGGGCCTTGCCTTTCGGGCTTGGCCTTTGTGGGAACTCTTCTTCTTTTGTTCGTCCCCGAGCTCCTTCCCTCGAGAATGTTTTGGAGGGCGATTGCCTAAAGATTGTTTCCTTCTCCTTAGGTCTTCGGAGGAAACAAAGTCGGTGAGGCTTTCTACAACAACAATTGCCCCGACCACATCGGTGACATTCCTTCGATTTAGTTACTATTGAGCCCATGGCTTTAAACCATCGAGAAAGCTGAACAACTTGTCCTTCTCGGACATGTCCTGTATGTCCAACATTAGTGCAGAAAATTATTTCACATAGTCTCGAATGGTGGTACTCTGGCGAAGTTGTCTCAACTTCCTTCTTGCGATGAACTCTGTGTTCTCGGGTAGGAAGTGAGTTCTCAACTCCCGCTTTAAGTCTTCTCATATGTCAACCCGACACCAACCTTGTTGGATCTCCTCCCAATGGATTCACCACCAAAGTTTCGCATCTCCGTTCAGATACATTGTTGCTATAGAAACTTTGGTATCTTCAGAATCGGGCCTCGTAGCTCGAAAGTATTGTTCCATGTCGAATAGAAAATTCTCGAGCTCTTTGGCATCTCTGGCCCCTCCGTAACCATGAGTCTCATGTGCCCTCAAGTTTTGTGATAGTGTAACGTAGGTGTTGCTTCCTCCTGCATTTAGTGCTCTTGTGAGCATGGCCACCTTTGAAGTGAGTTCCGCCACAACATCCTGTAAGTGTTGCACGAAGTCTTTGGTGTCATTAGACAATCGGTCGACTAGGGCCTCGACCTTGTCGATCCTGGACTCCACTTCCTCTTGCGAGCTCTCTACCCCAACAAGCCTTTATTGGCCATAGTAGAGTTCCTCCATGCTCACTTCAAGAACATCCAAGTGGGTTTCCACCGTTGTGAGTCTCTCCTTGTGACTCTTTTTCTCAGTTAGCGCTCCAGATTGCGCCTCCTCCACTTGCGGAGAGTAGCCAACTTTTCACTCATCATCTTCACTACCGCGCTCCTCTTGAGCGGCTCCAACAGCCTGAGAGCGAGTGTACACATGCAGCCCACCTACGACTGCTTGAGGCAAGGGTCCGGCTTACCCCATCTTGCTTGATTCGCCACGATGCTTTGCCATGGTGAAGTTGCGAAGTTACTTCGCTGCTCGCTCGAAGTGCTTGCCCGCTCTGATACCACAATGTCATGGCCTTAGCTGGAATTGCCTAAGGTGTGAGGCACCCTTGCGGCCAAGACACGAACTTACTTAGCTTGCGTTGTCTAAGTCGCAAGGCACTTTTGCGGCAATGATGCGAACCGGGTGCCGAGCACAACAACAAGTTCTCGTCAAGGTAATGTGCGAACTTGTGAAAGGTTGTTCAACGCCCGACACTATACGGAAGCCCCATCCAGCCCTGTGCCACCTGGGGGGTTCAAAGGGGCTAAGATGGCTGACGTTTTGGTGAGCAGAGGCGGGCTACAGAAAACAGCCCGTGGCACACGAAAACGAAGCTGTTTTGGGTTGTTTTGGGGCTGTTTTGCTAAGTTCGATGAGCGGTCACTTTATAGCGCTGCAACTTGTTCGAACTTACATTTTTACAAGCAAAATGACTCAAAACCAAGGCAAAACAGGGTGCCAAGTAGCTGTACATGTAGACGAGAGCGACGAACGGTTCGTTGAATAGAGTTATTGCGTGTGTACGACGACCGTTCGTGACAACACCATGGGTTCGACGATTAACGTTGGGCCAATAAAAGGTTTGATTTATTTTTATTTTTTAAAAAAAGTGTTAATTAAAAATTTTATCAAATAAAGAGTTTTTTCTAAAAAATTTACCCAATAAAATAATTATTTTAAATCGATTCATATTTTGATTGATTTAATTGGTTCAATTTTAAAAGAGAGAAGACAGATAATGTAGTTTTTAAGAGGAAAATATAAAAATAATTGAGGATTACTTTTGTAATTATAAAAAAGTTACGTCTCGCTAAGATTGTTTTTTGCAAGTGGAAATATCATAAAATAAGAAAATTTAATTATTATCATAATGTTTTCTTTTTTAATATTGAAATGACATCATTATTACTTATTTGCATTGAGACAAACAAAAGGACTAAAGCTTGACACGAGATGCGTTGTTAATGACCGCCTAATTTTTCGACGAGCCGCCCCATTAAATTATTTGGGGTTGACCAAGAAAACCCTTCCGGTCTCCCATTGCTCTTTCCACCATAAAGGGTGCAGAGCTGACCTGGTGGAAGGGCGAGTAGCTGGGAGAGAGCTACTCAAGAGGTGGAAGATGGCCGGCGAGGCGGGGAGAGGGCGCGACGGTGGCGTGGTGGTGGGGCGGATTAAGCTGGGCTCACAGGGCCTGGAGGTTTCCAGGCAGGGCCTCGGCTGCATGGGCATGTCGGGCGTCTACGGGCCGCCCAAGCCGGCAACTGATATGATCGCTCTCATCCACCACGCTATCCGCTCCGGTGTCACCTTCTTCGACACCTCCGACGTCTACGGCCCCTTCACCAACGAGATCCTCCTCGGCAAAGTACTCGTGCTCATCGTTAATAATTGTGCATCGACCGATGGATCGAGCATTGGTTTCTGGTGTAGGCACTGCAAGGCGGGGTGAGGGAGAAGGTGGAGCTGGCCACCAAGTTCGGGATCAGCTTCCAGGACGGGAAGGGGGAGATTCGTGGAGATCCGGCATACGTCAGGGCCGCTTGCGAGGGCAGCTTGCATAGGCTCGGCATCGACTGCATCGATCTCTATTATCAGCACCGCGTCGACACCAGGGTTCCCATCGAGGTCACGGTGAGTTAATCTATCCCATCGAACATCTTCTTGGATTGGTGGCTTGTCGAGGTTGAATTCATTGGAAGCGATCCATTGTTCAGAATTAAAATTCCATGTCATTTTAAGTAGTTGATGCTCGATGCCATGGGAAACTTGTTCCTTTACAACCTGGGTGATTTAAGGTTCAACTCAGAAAAAAACCACTCTCCTTTTAGGACAAGATTTCGCACATCAATCCTTGTCAGATCCTCCATCAACGAGAATCACATTACGTCCACAAATAGGTGGAATACCATATGTAAAACCCCTGATTAGTCCCACATCGAAAGTGGGCAAGATTAAGATTAGCTTATAAGGGTCTGATGAGTGTACTACTATCAACTTCAGCTTAAGTATTTTGATCAGTGGATTAGACCAAACGAAGTTGATAAGCTAGTTAGCTCATCAGGCTCGGGTCATAATACCATATTGTCGTAGAAGAAAGATGGAACAATGTTTATGATAGGTTGAGGTCTCAGACAGTGTGCTTTAATGGGGACTTTTGATGACCCGGAATTTAGAAGAAAGTTATGCACTTAGACTCGATATAGGAAATCATATGCAGAGGAGATTTCTTCACTGATTCACTTTACTGATCAATATCCAAACTTCGTCCACTAAGCAGTAAAATAATAAAAGGAAAACAGAACAAAGAAAATAGAAAATTGCAAAAGAGAAACTAAAGGATCCTCCTCCTTCCTCTTACAATAAAATATTTACTGATTATACTAAATCTTCTGCCTCCTAAGAAACTATTCATTTCAGCTCTGACCTTGGTTTGAGAGGGTTTTGTGCATCTGAAAAGAGCCACTTATATCCACTGTACCAAAGAATCCTCCACAGGCCATCATCTGCTATATTAACTGTTGATATCATCATAGATCACCTCCTATAGCAGCCCAAGTTGTTTCTTTTGGATGAATGACCCTATCTTGTGGTGTATAATATCTCCGCTATCTTCTTTTCCCCTTGTATATTTGGTTGTTGCCATGTGAAAACTATTTGTGTTGCAACAGTTCCTGGTCGAGAATCCATACATCCCTTACCAGTGTATGGACAACTATCTCTCGAGCACAGGTTTAGGTTCGGCCTCAATGGGAATTACAAATAGACTAAAACCAAAAACTTGGAAGCATTTAGCTAACCACATTAGTAACTAAAGCTAAAGCGATTATCAGTTCATGATGATTGGAATTGAACCTTCTTCTGTAGACCCCTAGTATACACATCGATGGCACTTGGATATTTCTATATGGGCAATAACTAAATGACATTACTTTCATGCAACTGCTATCAAAATTGACATTCTGCAGCTGGTGTGTCACTCAAAAATCTAGCATGCAGTAAGATTCTTATGGAAGTGAATGGCTAAAGGAAGTATTTGTTTAGTGCCTATTGTAAATCTCTTTTGGATGTGATGGTCCACTATGCTAAAGAAGGTTGGCCACTATTTTTCAGTCTTGAGAGTAGCAGTTCATAGATAAATCTGATAAGAGCCCTAGTGTTTTATCATAGAAGAAAGGGGATCATCACTTCGAGGGGATCAGCCTCCTTGATCACTTCGAGGGATCAACCTCCTAGGGTTTGTCAAAGAACTGGATAATATTTTATTGCTTGTCGAAAAGAAACAGTTACATCTCTATTTATAGAGTTCCACCCAGAGTCCATTAGGATTTGGACCCTTAATAATAAATAAATATTAAATAAACCTCTATTCGACTCTTATCGAATTAAATAAACTCAACAAAACATTATTCAAAAGCTCAGAAAATAAGGGAATCCTAACAATTCCTCCCCCTTCAAATCAGTCTTGTCCTCTAGGTTGAGCAGCATCAAACTCATAGAGTTTCTCTTTCAGCAGTTCAGTCACAGGGTATTTGCGACATATCACAACCCGTTGATCAAGTAAGTATGGACTCCACTACTTGATAGTGTAAGCAATAGGTCGGCCTTTTGATATTGCAGTCTTCTAAAAAACTCTCCATCCGATGACTAGTGATAGTTGTGACCTTACTTCCACGTCTTCCCTTTGGGATCACCTGCTTTCCATTAATAAAAAAACTTCATGATTAGTTTAGAAAAATTTCACGAAACATCACCCAAGGTTGATAGCCATTCAATTCTAAGCACCACTTCGAAGTCTTCCAAGGGTAGCAAAAAAAAGTCCACAAACAACTCTTGGCCCTGTATAATCAACTTTATCTTCGAACATTTGCTATCACAAGTTAAAATTCGTCTATCAGCGACCTTTACTTCGAATTTGTTATAGTTTTCAATGTGATAGGCCAATCGGCCAACAACCTTATTGACCATAAAATTGTTAGTGCTACCAGTATCAATCAAAATTGTAACATGCTGATGTTCCAAAGTTCCTCCAACTTTCATAGTTTGCGAGTTAGAGGAGCTGGCTAATGAATGCACTGTATGTATGATAGGTCCAACATCATCATCAGAATCCATACCTTCATGATCGAAGTTCACATTGTTAGCTTCTGGTTCCTCCCCAATTGGTTCAATCATCAGAAGTTGCTCTTGTTTACATTGGTGCTCCCTACTCTATTTTTCATCACAGTGCTAGCACACACCCTTCGCTGATATTTCCTTGAGTTCTTCTCGGGTTAACCTTCGGGTGTTAGGGTTCCGGTTGGGAACAGATGGGGCGAGTGGCTTGCTAATCATCTGTTTGTTGTCACTTCTGTTTCGATGATTTTCCCTGTTAAATTTTTCCCCATGTAAACGTGCAAATGATATTGCAACGATCATAGTGCGGGGTTGATGAGCTTTAACTTCATACCGAATATCTGGATTAAGTCCTTCGATAAATGTACCCACTAGTTGTCGTTAAGACCAATCTCTGGCTTGATTTGATAATCGTTCAAATCTGGTCTGATATTCCAATACTGTAAAAATCTAACGAATTTTGGTGAGCTGTCCATCAACATTCTTATATTCAGATTGTCCAAAGCGAACAAGAAGCCCTCTTTTGAATTGCTCCCACGAGGGAACTTTATGGTAAGTTTCGTACTAATCATACCACTGGATTGCATCTCCATCTAGCTAGATTGATACCAGGGTCTGCCGTACCGAGTTGTACCGCTCGGTACGGGCGGTACGTATCGGTCCGACAGGTTGTCGGTACGCGGACCGACAGTTACTGGTCCGAGAGTACTGTAGCACTGTAGCAGTGCTACAGTACTCGGTACACCCAGGTGTATCGCTCGGTATACCGTACCATACCGGTACCGAGCCCAGGTCGAAATACCGGTACGGTACGGTATTGCGAACCTTGATTGATACTATTTCTACTTTGGATTTTTTTGGAGTTTTGTGAAAACGAAAAAAATTTTGTGCCCAAGAGATTCAACTGGTCAGATCCCCATCTTCCTATCTTGGAAATTCTACCTTAACACGTGGGTATCTTGTGTCATATTCTTGGACCATTTTCCTATATCTCCAGATCTATTCAATGTAGAACTTGAACTTTCACCTTGTTGAAACTTGCTAAAGTTCTCTAATAGCCATTGCATAAGACCGCAAAGTTCTCAAATTTGGTTTCCAATGCTTCAATTTGTGCTTTCACTGAGTTATCAGTAGCCATTGCATAAGACTGCAAATATGTAATCCCCAATTCTTGTTTATGATGTTTGGTCAAGGGCATCAGTACTGTCGATGCTGAGGGCAACGAAAAGGCTTTTTGCGGTCTACGAGGAGGAAAAGTTGTTGCCCTTTTTCTGTCGTTGTTTGGGGTGAGACCGTCGGGGGCCGGAAGGCAACGGCGTTGGCTACAGTTGCTATGACCCAAGGGAGCGATCGCCAAGCAGCCGGTGTTGAGGCTGTGGTGGTGCAACAGGTGGCTGTGGCAGAGGATGCAGGGCAAGGGGGGGAAGGCGGAGTTGACAAGGTTGGTAGGCGACGATTGTTGAAGATGAAGCTATGGTGGCGCAGTTGGGAATCGATGAGTTGCCCTGTCCGAGAAGCAGTGGCGGTGGTGGAGAAGGGGAAGCAGTGATCGCTGACTAGGAAGTAGCGACGGGATGAGGCGCGATTGAGGGGCGGAAATGTCGCCGTGAGCGGCTGTGACCCAAGGGGAGGAGGGTTGCGGTTGGGAAGCGAGCGTCGACGAGGTAGTGTTGAGGGCGTGGTTGGGAGGTGATTGTTGTCGATGTCGGTAGCGAAGAGAGGAGGAAACAACGACGGCTGCGGCGGTCGTGGTTGCCTTGTTTCGATTGCCACGAGGAGGGCTGGTCAAGCGACTGTGGCTGTGATCCAAGGGGAGGCGGGTGACGGTGGACTCTGGCCGGGAAGCGGTTGCGGGGATGCGGCGGGACGGGACGCTGGTAACGTTGTCTCTAGCAAAGGCTCGGCTAAGGATGTCTACGGTGGAAGGTGGGATGAGGCGCCCCTTTCACGCTCGAGTGGGATGGGGTGTGAGCGGTTGGAGGGCGACTACAGCGCAACGATGGGGGGGGGGGAGATATAACTGTTTCTTTTCATTGCTTGCCGAAAAGAAACAGTTATATCCCTATTTATAGAGTTCCAGCCAGAGTTCACAAGGATTTGGACTCTTAATAATAAATAAATATTAAATAAACCTCTATCCGACTCTTATCGAACTAAATAAACTCAACAAAATATTATTCAAAAGCTCAAAAAATAAAGGGATCATAACAAAATCACAATTATTCATCCTACTTTATTTTCCAGAACCTTTAAATTGTTTCTCTTCCAATGAAGCAATTTAAGCATGTTATGGATTAAATCAGACCACCCGATCTTATTTTGTTGAAATCAGTAATGTGAGTCATAGAACAGCCTTTCTGCTCGTTGGAGGTTCCTCTTATACATTGCTTGTAGGAATTTTTTTAATTGTTGAATGTTATCCAGAATCATGCTCTTGCTGCAAAATGACCAAAATATTGAATTAGTATGAGTATGAAACTTTGATTTTTCAGATTTCACAATTATGCTTGGAATTCATCGATGCCATTCTTTGCCATAGATGCCATGTCTCTATGGGCTCTTAAATTCATATTTGTAAATGTTCTTAGTTTTACTTATAAGGTCAGTTTCCTGTTTTCTATGTATATTTAAGCAAAGTACCCCTTTGAACTTTTATTTTGTTTTAGATGGGAGAACTTAAGAAATTGGTCGAAGAAGGAAAAATAAACTACATTGGACTGTCTGAGGCTTCTGCATCAACAATCAGGAGGGCACATGCTGTTCACCCAATAACTGCCGTGCAACTGGAATGGTCTTTGTGGACAAGAGATGTCGAAGAAGTTATAATTCCTACTTGCAGGTAGAGCTTGCTGATTGGCTTTATCTTTTATATAGACCACTATTTTAATATTCTATTGTGATATTGATTTTTTACTTTTTTTTTGTCCAGAGAACTCGGTATAGGCATTGTTGCATACTGTCCACTGGGAGGGGGCTTCTTTTCTTCTGGACCAAAGATGGTTGAAACTCTGTCTGAACATGATTTCCGTAAGGTGGCCATATACTATAGTTAGGAAAAGATATAAAAATCCTTTTATGCTCTTATAAGTTGAAATTATTTTGAATGCAAGAATAGAAGTGATGAACAACTATTGAAACTACTAATCATCTGGACTACTGACCATTGTTACCAGCTGACCATTATTGCATGCAAAAGTTGAAGTTTATGTTTTAATGATAATTCAATCAACAGGAGGATGTCATTGGAGTGTGATATGCTTTGCTTATCGGTTAGATTAATGATGCATAGAGTAAAAGAAACACAGTAGTTTATGTCAAAGCCTCCTGTTGAAAATTATCATATTTGTGTTTAATGCTCAAGTTGTTCATGATTTTGACAGAGTTGGGCTTATCATATTCAGGCTCTAGATGTTTGATATATCAAACTAGACAAGGGATTATAATCACATTAGTGAATGCCTACTAAACATCCATGACTACAATCACCTTGAATGGAACATTTATTTCATGTTAATTACTCTGTATTCCGTGGTGTCAGTAGGATTGTCCTTTTGAATTCGTTATGTTTATCTTAAAGTAAACTTCTTTTCTTTTTTTTTTAGTCTAATGATATTCTGAATGATGAATTATGTGTGCAGCTCATGCCTAGGTTTCAGCCTGAGAATCTCGCTCAAAATGCACTTATCTTCAAACGTGTAAGCGAAATGGCCAAGAGGAAGGGATGCAACCCTTCACAACTTGCATTGGCCTGGGTTCACCATCAAGGAAGTGATGTGTGCCCTATACCTGGCACTACCAAGATTGAAAACTTTAACCAGAATATTGGAGCACTGTCAGTAAAACTCACACCTGAGGAGATGGCTGAACTTGAATCATATGCTTCGGCAGATGCTGTGAAGGGTGATAGGTATGATGCTGCAATGAATACATGGAGAACGTCCGACACTCCTCCCTTATCCTCGTGGAAAGGTGAACGAACATCTTCCATATGTTCTTGAATGGTTGTTGTGTGATTTGCATGAAAATGAACTCCCTAGGAGGCTTTTGCTCGACACTTTGTTGTCTATTAGTCACCAATATTAGAGAACAAAATCGTCTGGTTGAGTTGTTTCAGCTCCTGCTTGTTATTCGATCAAATAATCGAACCAAAAAATCAAATCAGTTTTGGTGTAGGCTACCTTAACCTAGTCGAACCGAAAAAATAGTTTGGTTCGGTTTGATTCTTAATGGTTTGAACACCCCTAGAGGTAATTGCATTTGGGGTCATGGTTAATGTGTTAAATATCGTGAACGATTGTGCATTTTTTCTGATCATAAAGGAAAGAGCATAGCTATCGCTTAATTCATATTATCATATTATGGATTTCAAATATGGTTAGAAATTTAATTTGACTACACTACATGATTTGACCCTTATGTGCACAAATGCAGTTTCCGAGTACAACCGTAACGGTTACAAGATTTAACCGAGGGAAGGCTGTGCTCGTTGACTACACTACATGATTTGACTACACTACGTGTTGTATTATGAAGCGAGGGCTGTGCTCGTTGAACTTCAAGACATGGGTTTAGACATGCATATCGAATATGGTTAGCTAATTCTTATTAGAGTATTACGAAGGAAGTCTACCATCCTTTTAGCAATCTAAAATATTATGCATAGTATTTGGACCCACAATTTTGATGTATATAATATTTTTTTAAGAGAAAATTGAAGTGTCCAAATATGCTAAGAAGATGAATTTTCTTTTTTTTTTTAGAGAGGGGAGTGGCCCTCTCGGGTGTTTCCTAATTCTAATAGTGTGTCATTTGCTCTTTGATTCTAAGAGTGTTTTTTTGTTCTTCTATAAATTAATAATATATTTTTTTTAAAAATAATGGTGATTTTTTTAAAAAAATCTCTACTTTTAAACTTTTTAAAGGAGGTACTCCTCATTTTCAAATTTCTTTAGGGTCAGCTCCCATCTTCTCTTAATTCTCGAAATACAGCTAACATGACATATTATAATTTTTCTCCTTGAACATTTTATGGTTCGGTTTACAAGTAAATCAGATTAATCCCCTATGTATAAGATTTTCATTATTAATTATAATATTTTTGATAATTCCATCGAAATACTATAAGTCTATTTAAAAATATTATATATAAGATGTTAACACACAAAGATCATCGACCGATGAGTCGACCAAATCGATTCTTTATCGAAAGTGCAAGTTCTTTCTGATGATTCCTCTCGATTGACGTGGAGAGCAAGCATTGTGGGCGGGACGAAGGAATTTGTAGGGAGAGGCAATTCGCTAGGAGCATCTCAGTCTTCAAGTGGTGAAGCTTGGTTTGGGAGCTAGGTGGTCCTCTCTTTTGGGAAACTGGTTTTTGTTTTATTTTTGCACTACACATGAAAATCCTTAGTCGCAAGGGCTCTAATACACTATTGGGAAATATGGGAGAGTATCACATACACAACGGAAAAATAAAATAGAAATTAATTTCCCAAAAATAAATTTATATCGAATCATGTGAACCATTGGGAGCAAATTACTCATGAAACCGAAAATTACGTAACACGTGTGAGATGTTCTCACTTAGGAAAGATCATATATCCCTAATATACAAATCCCACTTTGTGGATGAAGGAGCTCTCGCAAACTCCTATGATGCGTTCTTTTCTCGCTTTAGTGCACCACAATGTAGTAGCAAACATAAGAAGGGGATGGCCCCTTCTTCCTGTTCTCATGCCCCAAATAGGGTTGATGACAAGGGAGGAAAGGGAGGGAGGAGAATAGGAGGTAGGTGGCCAAGGAGTCGAGTCAGCAATAGTATTTTGCTTAGAACTCTTCTAGCTTACTACTACTCCATTCAAGGTGAACACATACCTTGAGTTCGACTTGCTATCATCGACATAAAACTGAAAACTCGAGTCCGTATATCACTTAATCTTGAGACTACTTTTATCATATATTAGTAAAAGATCCTTAATTCTTCTTAAGTACTCAGGGATACACTTTACTGTCATCCAATGTTCCAAGCTTGGATTCGCCCAATACTTGCTCGTAACACTTAGAGCATAGGCTATATTAGGCTTGGTACATAGCATAACATACATGATAGACCCTATTGCTGAGACATAGGATATTTTATCCATGTTTGTCTTTTCTACAGGAGTCTTTAGGGACATACTCCTAGAAAGTGATATTCCATGTCTCATCGGTACAAGAGCTCTCTTGAAATTTTTCATACCAAACCTTTTCACAATAGTGTCTATGTACCTAGATTAGAATAGACCAAGCATCCTATTGGATCTATTACTATAAATTTGAATCATCAAGAAGTAAGATGCTTCCTCTAAGTCCTTCACGGAGAAGTGTCTAGATAACTAAGCTTGTATTATGGAAAGCATTCCTACATCATTTTCAATGATCAGGATGTTATTCATATATAGCACCAAGAATGTGATAACACTTCCACTTACCTTCTTGTATATAAAAGGCTTATCTTCATTCTTAATGAAGTAAAAATCTAGCGGCGAAAGAACATAAAACAAAAACCTTAAAATTTTCAATACATGTTCATCATCGTGCGTAGATTAATGCACAAAACCCGTAAAATAGAAAACCACATATGAGATAGTTGTGTTACATAATGAGATCATATATCCTTGAATCCATGCAAATCTGTAGGAGTGGATGAAGGAGGTCAAGCGTCCTATTCTCTAGCGAATATCCACACAATAGGGCTACAACGACGCTCCTCAAATCTCTAGGCCTGCTCTCTAAAGAGGATAAGGGGAGAAGAGAATAGGAGGTGACAACTTAGAAGTTTCAGCCTATGGACCTTTAGTTCCGTCCTATTTATAGAGGCCCCTAATTAACCCCAATGGATCCTACCCTATTGGGTATTGGATTTCTATTCTATGATATGATGATAGCAAAATTGCATGATGATAAAACTGGAGATTATGTTTATTATGCCACAATTTGAACTCCTACTTCTAAACACATGAGAATTGTACTTCTCATTTTTGTTGATGACAAAGGGGTAGAAGTATGTTGTTAGTATGTTATGATTAAATCATAACATGTTACTTGGATTTTTGAATCCAAGAGTTTCTATCAATATGGCATATTAATAGGGGAAGTTAAGGTTAACCCCATCGTCGATTGGTTGTCATCATAAAAAAGGAGGAGATTGTTGAATCTTGGATTTTGATGATGAAACCAATCAATATATGTTTATGTTTTAATTTGTGTTTTGAGTGACGCAGGATGCTTCGATCAGAATGAGACAATTAAAGCAGGAAAAATCATGTTGTGTCGGAGGAACATGTCAGAAGATTGGACGTCAGACCGGTGAATCGGTCGACGTATCGACAGAAGGCTTCGGGTCGTGGATTCGGGTATCGGGCCAAGAAGAGCGGAGATTGCGCCAAGGATATCAGAGTTGCAGAGTCAATTGGTCGAAGGAGCAATAGGCCACAAGAGAGGACGATGCACCGAAGAATCAGACGAAGCGTCGAGGGACCAATGACATGCCGGACAACTTGATTAGATGCTTAGGATTAATTGTCTAGATCGAAATGTGTTTTACATGTGCAGGATTAACTACGATAGCAAGACATGAAGCAAAATGAAGTCTCGAAGTCAAGATCGAGATCACGTTAGGAGTTCGAGAGTTCGTCGGAAGTCCGGACGTTCGTCGGAAGTTCTACGGGAACTAGCCGAGAAGTCACAGAGTTTGCCAGAGAAGCTCGTCGGAACTCACCAAGAAGATCATCGTGAAGTCCAGGAGCTTGCTGGGAGTCCGCCGGAACATTACCAAGAGTTCGTCGGAGGTTCGCTAGAAGCTCACCGGAAGAATTGACATAGGGATTCGTTTAGCTTAGAATATGTCTTAGGAATCGTAGTTAGCACGTAATTGGGATTGGATTTGGGCCAACCCAATTAGGGTCCAGCTAGGCCCACGTAATCATTGTGTTGGGCCCAATAAGAAGCCCAGATAGTGCCCTAAGAAGACTCACCGTCGTGGCATAGTCTTCGAGGCTGTGTCAAGCAGTGGTACCGCCGGTCTGGGTGGTGGTACCGCCCAGCACTCTGCCCCAAGCGGTGGTATCGCTAGACCTGGGCGATGGTACTACACAGGACAATGTCAGTCAAACTGACACTAGGCGGTGGTACCACCCAACGCAAGCGGTGGTACTGCCCGTGCCCGGGGAACCTAGGATGAGATGTTTTTAGGCTCCAAGTTTGAATTAACTTGAAGCCTAGAAATACCCTTCTCATCCCTGGTTAATTCACACAAGCACAGAGAGCAAAAAAGGAAAGAAATGCTGTAGAAATCAATTGAGAAATCCCCCCTCTACCATAAGTGTTAGAATTCTGTTTAAGAGAGGAGAGTGAGTGCTTGTAAGGGTTGTCTCCTAAACACGGTAAAAGGAGAAGAGGGGTGTAAGAAGGAGATTGATCTTCGCCTAGTAAAGGAAGATCATTAGTGGATGCCGGTGGCCTCGACGGAAGAGGAATCGGAGGAGTGGATGTAGGTCACGATTGATTGAACCACTATAAACTGCAGTCTTCTTTGGTTTGCATTTTATTCTTGCTATTTATCTTAACTACAAACTGCCTTCCTTACTTTACTTCAAATATATTTCTGTAAGCTTTCAAAGTTATTATTTGCACAAAATGATTTTTACGTCGGAATCGGTTTTCAACATACGAACGCAGTTTCAATCGTCGAAAGTTTTTCGCTGCACTAATTCACCCCCCCACCTCTTGGTGCTTTTGATCCTAACAAAAAATACAAGAATTGAGAGTGAAAAAAGAAAGAAACACTGCTGCAATCTTGTGTAAACTCCTCTCAAAGTTCTAAGTGTTAGAATAGTTTGAGAGAGGAGTAAGTGAGGGGTGTAAAGGTTATCTCCTAAACTCGGTAAAAGGAGAATCGAGTTATAAAAGGTGGTTGGCCTTCGCTTATTAAAGGAAGGCCGATAGTGGATGCCGGTGGCCTCGACGGAAGAGGAATCAGTGGAGTGGATGTAGGTCACAATGACCGAACCACTATAAAAATTTGGTTTGCATTTCTTTTGTGCAATTTACTTCAACTACAAACTGCCTTCTTATCACTTGCTATACTCTTCTGTATACTTTCAATTTAAGCATCTTTATGAAATGAGTTTTTTTGTACAAAAGATTTTCAAACCGACGTGATTTTCCCGCTACACTAATTCGCCCCCCCCCCCCCCCCCGCCCCTTACTGCAAACTCGTTCCTAACAGAAGCCACCGGCATCCACTAATAATCTTCTTTCAACAAACGAAGATTAACTACCCTTTTACACCCAATTCTCCTTTTGATAGGTTCAGGAGAGAACCTTTACACCCCCCTACACCCAATTCTCCTTTTGACAAGTTCAGGAGAGAACCTTTACACCCCCCTACACCCAATTCTCCTTTTGACAGGTTCAGGAGAGAACCTTTACACCCCCCCCCCCCCCCCCCTTCACTCCTCTCTTAAATAAGGCTAACACTTAGAGCTTGAGAGGAGTTCTCACAATATTCCAATAGTGTTTTTGTTTCTTTTTACTCTTAATTGTTGTGTATGTTAACCAAGGATGAGAGGGGTATTTATAGGCCTCAAGTGGATTCAAACTTAGAACTTAAAAGAGTCTCATCCCTAGTTTTCAGGATACCGGCGGTACCACCGCCTGTAACACTGACACTAGGCGGTACCACCGCCTAATCAGGCGATACCATCACCTAGAAGATTGTGTCTAGGTGGTACCATCACCTAGACTAGCGGTACCACCCCTAGATTGGCGGTACCATCGCCTGACATTGGGTCGTACCATCGCCTAACACAATCTCAGAGATTATGCCTCATAGACTAAGCCATCGACGGTGCCACTTGTTATGTCACTATTTGGGCTTTTAACTTGGCCCAACATAGTCTAAACTTGGGCCTAGTTGTCCCCTAATTGAGTTGGCCTAATTACTCTAAACTAACTCGATCTAGACATAATCGATTATAAGCGAATCCTATGTTGTCTGGCATGTCATTGGTTCTTCTAGGGCTTCGTTCGATTCTTCGGTACATTGTCCTCTCATTCGACGTATTGCCCAATCATTTTGTTGTCTTTTTTACAACATCGATCTCCTTGGCACAATATATGATCTTCTTGGCCTAATACCCGAATTCACGGACCGAAGCCTTTTACCGATACATCGACCGATCCTCTTGTACAACGTGTAATCTTCTGACATATTTACTTCGGCCCAACGTCTAATTCCTCCTACTTTAATTGATTTGCCTCTTTTGATCGAAGCTAGTCCAGCATCACTCAAAACGCAAATCAGATCATAAACACATCAATTGGTTTTATCATCAAAATCCGAGATTCAACAATCTCTCCCTTTTTGATGATAACCAATTGATGATGGAGTTAAAACTAAACCCTCTCATCAATATGTCATTTTGATAGAACATTGAATTCAAATTGAATTCAACACATTATATGTATATCATTGCAACACATTATATGCATATTTAATCATGAATATTTGTAACACATTGCATTACATGCATCATTATCATAAGTTTTGCATATATCATTCAAATCATCATGGTATCAAAATATCAAAGTATCTTACATCCTACCATGTATGATTCTCATATCATCATATCTTCTCCCCCTTTGTCATTAACAAAAAGAAGAAGTGCAATTATCAAATTTTAGAGATATGCAAGTTTTGAAACATACAAGCTGGCAAATTTTTTATAACTTTACAACATTAATCACCAAATCATCATTAATTTTAAAGATGCGCAAGATTGTAAATTTTGTAAGTTTGCACTTTTGCTACTTAAGATAGGTAAGCAAACATTTTTTGGTGATGTTGAAGATAGCAAGTTCTTTCTTCTCTTTTGAGAAGTGTAATTTTTTGCTTCATTTGCAAGCGCAAGCTAGCAAAATTTTACATCATTTTACAATATGCAAGCTAGCAATTTGGCAAGTGTTACTTTTCTAGTATGAAGGCTAGCAAGTTTTTGAAAAAGAATGCAAGATAGTAAGTGTTTCACGTATAAATGTTAGCAAAACTTTTGCCTCTTTTAAGATGTGCAAGATAGCATGTTTTCTTTTCTTTGCAATGCTCAAGCTAGCAAGTCTTTCTGAAAAGGAATGTAAGATTTACATCATTTTAGAACATGCAAGCTAGCAAATTTTATATCATTTTAGAGAATGCAAGTTAGCAAGTTTTACTCCCACTTTGTCATTGTCAAATAGAAGGGAAGAATGCAATGTTGTAATTCTTTTCACTTTACTTCAATCTTCAAATCATGACAAAGATAAATAACAAAGATGAATTTACATCAATATTTTAATAAAAAAAATCAAGTTATGAATGTCAAATAACCATATATCATTTTTGACAAATCTATTCTTTTGTAAATAGAAAGAATGATATAAAATGATCTTGATTCAAAAAGAAGACTCAAGTCATAAAAATTGAGAAGTCAAGATCATGATCCAAAAAATGTATAAGGAGAGTTTATGCATTTGGGAGATTTAACAATTTGCCTAAATTTAACTTTCAAACTAACAATTTTGGTTCTCTTGATATGCTAGCAATTTTCTTTCTCCCCTTTGTTATTATAAACAAGGAAGAAGTAGAGTGGAAGAATACAATGGTACTAATTTTTTTTTTTTCACATCAATGCTCTACTTATAACATAAGGTTTACAACCACAAATTCAATAGAATTACACATCATGTCATGAAAGATAATATCAAATATCATGTGAATACCAAAAGACATGATTCATTTTGACAAATCTCCTTTTAAATAATCAAAAGGAAATCTTAGGAGATCAAATAATAAAAGATATTCAAAAGAAATTTGAAGTCATGAATTCCAAAAAAGATATTCTCTTTAGTAAATTATAAAAAGAAACATAGAAGAAAAAGATTTCAATCCATGCATAAGAAATCTTATGATTCATATAGAAAATCTCCTCTTTAGTAAATGGTAAGAAGAAACATAGAAGAACAAAGAAGAGATCTTGATTCACATAAAATAGAAGATATCTCAAGAGAAAGTTCATGATTCGATTGAAAAAATCTCATTTAGATTCAAATCATCAAAATATTTTTCATAGTCTAAGAGATTCATACAAATAAATTCATCATTCTCTTTTTGAAAACTCGATAAGATAGGGTTTGAGAAGTTTTCAAGAAAAATGTATTCCCTTTTTATTTCATGCAAGCATGCCTTTGTTTTTACACCAAATTAAAACATGTATCATTATTTAAAACCAAAAGAGCAAGAAAAACCATAAAGATCAAAAGTGTAACATATAATTCCAAAACATAAGATTTTCAATCATCATTACTTTAAATTCTTATGCAAAATATAAAATCATTAAGCATGATACCAAAACTTTTAACATTAAACATAAAGCATTTTCAATCAAAATCATTTTATTTGTTGTAGTAATGTATTTTTCTTTTTAAATGAATCTAACTTTTCATGCTTTGTGCTTAGAGTTAATATGCAATTTTCTTACTCAAATTTTGAACTTTTTTAAAATCACTAGAAAGAAAAGCATGATATCCCCCCCCCCGCCCCCCCTCTTTTTTTTTTTAATTTTTACTAACTAATTTAAAAATAAATTATGAAAAGCATCATGTTATTTCAAAATAAAGTAAGGGGGTTTTGGTTACCTCGTCGTCGAAACTCATTAAGGCGTAGTTCGCCACCTTGTCTTTGTTGATTTGCTTTTCATCTCCGGATGAGTTCGATTCATCCCAAGCCGCCTTGAATACTTACTTCTTCTTTGGAAACTTCTTTTTTTTAAGTTCAATTTTACTTTTTGATTCTTGTTTTAAGAACTTTTTAAGCAAGAAGTTCAAAGTCATCATCATCATTATTGAATCTCGGATTTTGATGATGAAACCAATCGATATATATTTATATTTTAATCTGTATTTTGAGTGACATAGAATGCTTCGATTAGGATGAGACAATTAAAGCAAGAAGAATCATGTTGTGCTAGAGGAAAACATGTCAGAAGATTGGGCATCGGACCGGAGGATCGGTCGACGTATCGACAGAAGGCTTCGGGCCATGGATTCAAGCATCGGGCCAAGAAGAGCGGATATTGTGCCAAGGATATTGGAGTTGCAGAGTCAACTAGCCGATTGGGCAATAGGTTGCAAGAGGACGATACGCCGAAGAATCGGACGAAGCGTCGAGGGACCAACGACATGCCGGACAACATGATTAATGCTTAGTATTAATTGTCTAGATCGAAGTATATTTTTACATGTGTAGGATTAACTACGATAGCAAGGCATGAAGCAAAATGAAGTCCCGGAGTCAAGGACGCGATTTCGTTGAGAGTTCGAGAGTTCGTCGAAAGTCCAGACGTTCGTCGGAAGTTCTGGCAAAACCAGTCGAGAAGCCTCGGAGCTTACCAGAGAAGCTCGTTGGAACTCGCCAAGAAGATCATTGTGAAGTCCAGGAGCTTGCCGGGAGTCCGCCGGAACATTGGCAGAAGATCATCGAAAGCTCGCCGGAAGAATAGACTTACAGACTTATTTAGCTTAGATTATGTCTTAGATTTTGTATTTAGCACATAATTAGGTTTCGATTTGGGTCAACCCAATTAGGGGCCAATAAGGCCCATGTAAGGACCATGTTGGACCCAATAAGAGGCTCAAACAGTGCCCCAAGAAGCCTCATCGTCGTGGCATAGTCTTCGAGACTATGTCAGGTGGTGGTACCGCTAGTCTTAGCGGTGGTACCGCTAGTCTGGGCGGTGGTACCGCTAGTCTGGTTGGTGGTACCGCCCAGCACTGCCTCCCAGGCGATAGTACCACTAGATTGGGCGGTGGTACCACCCAGGGCAATGTCAGTGTCAGACTGACACTGGGTAGTGGTAACGCCCATGCCCAGAAAACCCAGGATGAGAAAGTTTTAGGCTCCAAGTTTGAATCAACTTGAAGCATATAAATATCCCTCTCATCCCTGGTTAAAACACACAAGCACATAGTATTCAAAAGTGAGAAAACGCTACTGTAATCTCTTTAGAAATTCCCTCCTCTACTCTAAGTTTAGAATTCTGTTAGAGGAGTATGAGTGCTTCTAAGGGCTATCTCTTAAACCCGTGAAAAGGAGAAAAAGGGTGTAAAAGGTGGTTGGTCTTTGCCTATTGAAGGAAGACTAATAGTGGATGCCGATGGCTTCGACGGAAGAGGAATCGGCGAAGTGGATATATGTCACGGCGATCGAACCACTCTAAAATATGGTTTGCATTTTATTTGTGTAATTTATCTTTAATGCAAACCTCTTTAATAGTTTACTGCCTTCAATACATTTACAAACACGTGTTTCAAGTTAAGCATTTCCGAGTTCAGGTTTTATCGTACGAAAGATTTTTCAAAACCGATATTTTTATCCGCTACACTAATTCACCCCCCTCTTAGTGCCGACCCCCTTTTCTAACAATCATCATTTGAGTTATCACTTAAGTGGTATTCTATTGTTCGAAGTGTCAAATCCTTCATGTTTTTTGGAAGGTTATTCTTGTTGAATCTCGGATTTTGATGATGAAACCAATTGATAATATTTATCTGATCTGTGTTTTGAGTGACACAAGAAGCTTCGATCAGGGAGAGACAATTAAAGTAGAAAGAATCATGTTGGGCTGGAGTGGAACATGTTAAAAGATTGGACGTCGAGCCGGAGATTGGTTGACGTATCGGAAGAAGGCTTCGGGCCATAGGTTCGGGCATTGGGCCATAGATCGAAGTAGGTTTTAGGTGTAATTAGGTTGGAATTGGGCCAACTCAATTAGGGGTCAATTGGGCCCAAGTTTGGGCTGTGTTGGGCTACATAAAAGGTCCAAACTGGTGGAACCATTGGTGGCACAGTCTTTGAGACTGTTAGGTGGTGGTATCACCCAGACAGTCTCCAAGAGACTATCAGGTGGTGGTATTGCCCAGTGACAGGGTGTTAGGCGGTGGTATCGCCAATACCCTGAAAACCGAGGATGAGACACTTTTAGGTTCTAAGTTTGAATCCACTTGAGGCCTTTAAATACCCCTCTCATCCCTGGTTAAAAAACATAAGAATTAAGAGCAAAAGTAGAAAAAACATTGTTGTAATCTTGTGAGAACTCCTCTCAAGTTCTAAGTGTTAGTGTAATTTAAGAGAGGAGTAAGTAAGGGTGTAAAGGTTCTCTCTAGAACCTGTCAAAAGAAGAATCAAGTGTAAAAAGGTAGTTGATCTTCGCCCATTGAAAGAAGATCAATAGTGGAAGCTGGTGGCCTCGAGTGAAGAGGAATCGAGAGTGGATGTAGGTCACGATGCTAATACCCGAGAGACCCAAGATGAGACTAGTTTTGGCTCCAAGTTTGAATCCATTTGAAGCCTATAAATACTCCTCTTATCCCTGGTTAAGACATACAAACATAAAGAACTTAAAAGTGGGAAAACACTATAGCAATCACTTGAGAAATCCCCTCCTCTAATTCTAAAGTTTAGAATTCTATTTAGGGAGGAGTGAGTGCTTGTAAAAGGTTGTCTCCTAAACCTGTAAAAAGGAGAATATGGGTGTAAAAGAGTAGTTGGTATTAGCCCATTAAAAGAAGATCATTAGTGGATGCTAGTGAATATAGGTCACGACGATCAAACTATTATAAAAATCTAATTTGCATTTACTTTAAGTACTGTACTTTAAATTACAAACTGATTTCTTACCTTCACTGCACTTTCTTACCTTTTTAAAATTAAACATTTTCAATAGAAGCTTCTATTATGAAGATTTTTAAATCGATGTGATTTTATCGTTGTACTAATTCACCCCCCTCTTAGTGCCGACTTGATCGTAACAAGCTTATATCATACCATTGGAATGTGTATGAAATAAGTTTAGAAATTTTAATTTTTTTTAATAATGTAACATATATTTTGTCTGATGTTTATTATCCTACTATATATATTTTTTTAGTTGTTTGTATTAATATTATTGGTGTATTAGAATAATATTAATATGATAATGATTTAAATATAACAATAATTACTATGAAATCAAAATGAATAAATTACTTTTATGAAATTCCATCAGATTATTTAGTTGTGTTTTTTATCCTCATACTAGATTAGATGGCTTAAGCAATTATTTAATCACTTTGAAAGTTTAGGAGTAGATACTGATCTTGGTAATAAAATTAGAGATATTAAAAAATTAGTCATTAACTTATATGATCATTATAGTGCTTATTGTAATAGACAACATGGTACCTTTCATACTTCTCCATTTATGGATCAAGCTAGCGGAGGTAGTAAAATATGTAAGGGAGAATAACTATTATTATAAAGATAAAAAGAATCAAGGAGATCAACAGCCTCAAACTTCGAACTTGATACTTATCTAATAATTTATTTTGAGTTTGGTTACAGTTCTACGGATATAAAGTTTTCTATTTTGGAATTATGAGTGTGATACACAATAATATTTTTAATCTTGATGATAATCTCGAGGCAAATTTTAATGACTATAATATTGACGATAGTTGTTAAGTAAGCCTTATGCTTGGTAGGATAGATCTTAGATGAAGCTCAAGCATATATATAGAGGATTGGAGAAAGGTGACGAAATGAAAATAAGTGATCATCCAGGAAGATAATAATCTCACCTTCAAAGTATCAACCAAAGGCACGAGCAGATCGACATCAAAAGTGATTAAACCATTACTGGGTTTTTCTCAATTCCTTCAGTCGAATTAGTGGACAGTGATGTCGTTTTAGTCTGTACGATGCAGATTGCAGAAGATGAGATTTGGATTGATTTTTAGCAATTTTCCCAAGCTACAACTTCATGGCCATTTAATATTTCTAACCTGATTAAAAAAGATCAAAATATGGGGTTGGAAGGACTTTTAAAGTTCTTAGTTGAAGGTCTTGGTTGAATTGAATGTTAGATTGAAAGAAAAAAGTTGTGTCAATTGTTTGGTAATATGAAAATAGAGGTTCAGCAGATAGGAGTCGAATCAACCTTATATAGGGTTTCTTATATTCTGATATCTGTTCGAGTGAAGTCAATATTATAAAGGTTTGGTAGGCCACTGTAGCTAATGATCGGTCCTTGCCATTAATTTGCTGGACTTTATTATTCTGCAAATCAAAGGGTTATGGCCCAATGAAGCACTCAACCAGCTATCTGGCTTTTCAGCTTTTACCTATGCTTGTTCTTCGCCATAAGCAGGATATAATAAATTGTGGCCTCTTTTGGCTAAGGGAGATGTAGTGCTAAGTTAAGCACATGAAACCACACGAATGAGTTACTTGTTAATCATACCAATCATCCCTCGACTTCATGCAATCGAACTTGAGATGTCTTCAATGAACGTAGTGTCTCCCATTCAGGTGAAGGAAATGTCGGTGGTTCATCCAACTCAAAATTTTCAAGGATCAGAAACTACTATTAGTGCCTATTTCATGTAGTTTCATTGCTTGTTCCAAGTAAAACGAGTTAATAAACATCAGCTTTGAAGGCTGATCGTTTTACGTCATCAGGAATACATTACCACAAACATCAGTCACTAAATCAGACGCGTGGCATATGTTTGTTATTCGTTCACAACATATCTAGAACACAAGCACTGGTTGTATTTATACAGCTCATAGAACGCAAACAACAGCATAGCAACTCGGGGGACCTTATTCACATTTCTAATGAGAAATACTGGCACGACTTGGGTTATTACCTCCGTAAATGAACAATAGAACTATCAGTGATACACCCATGTGCTTCACGATGAAACCAACAAAGGGAAATCAAACAAAGAACTACCATCATTTTGTGACAAGAAGGAACTAGTTCACAGTATATGCTAACCACTGAGAAAGAAAAACATATCCTGAAGAAAAAAAACTTAAAGCATAATACTATTCATAGAAATAAAAACTCTATCAAAACTAAGCATCAATTTAATCTTTGAATCTGTTTACCTGAAAATATCCACTATGATTCAGTATTTATTGATATCTTTGATCTTCATCAGTAGTTTCTACAAGTTGCTTCCATGGTCACATTCATCTGTCAGTGTAGCTGCCAAAAAAAACATATCCTAGAGGTAAAAGAAAATTCAGAAAAGAATGAAATACTATACTGAAAAAGATTGCTGATTAATGCTTTTTGAGTTGCATGTTTTACTATCTGAATAATATTTGTAATAGTATGCCTAAATGGATGTGAAATGCTAGAGTGCCTAAATGGATGAGAAAATGCAAGAGTGAATAAATGGGATGAAAAACTATAACAAGCATAAATGATTTCTTTCACTCTAGGTACAATAAGTGCCAGAGATGCTAAATTCATTCAGACCAATGTAAAATACTTCACATGAATAACATAATGCCAGAAGTTTGGTTTTCATTAACTAGCATGTCTGGGAACTCTATGCATCTACCACTTGCTTAACCAGCCCTTTGTTCAATGATTTTCTGTATAAAAATTTTGCTCCCACCAATGATTTTAGCAACCGTCTTGAGACTCAGCCTTCAATCTTTACAAAACTTTAAATCACATTTCTCAACTAAAATAACATAAAAATTTAAAGCACATGAGATGGACACTCAAAAATGGAAATCTGTGAAGGTTCCCAACCTGGAAAATGGCTCAAATTTACAACAGTAATAGAGAAAGCTAAAGAAAAATGTGCATAGATGTACGAACCAGAGTAAAAATTTCTTAGCATAGCATTTTAATGTTATCAACTTATTAAGACAAACATTAGCTATATCTTATTATTATTAGAGAAAAGATAGGTGCAAGGGGGAACAGAAAAAAAAATGTAGTGCAGAATTCTATGAAACTAGAGTAGGAATATTTATTATTTGAGACTGCCATTAGAATTTCTGGAGTTGACCAATGTACTTCTGTGGATTAATTAGTTATATAGACCCTCAGTACATAGAAATAATGGGACTGTAGAGCATTTTTTAAATCCAGAAATAGTCAAAGAATTGGTGAATCTGCTATCTACTTGAGCAAGTAATGACACCTTTTGTAATGCCAAATCAAAACACAGTGATCCGTATATGGAACAGTTGGAAAGAAGTTCTATGTTGTTGGCAGAGTTTCGGTATTAAACAAGGATTTCAAATCAGGTTGACTATAGCGTAAGATGTGGTTAACTGTGGTTTTAAGATCGTGCTCTTAGGCTCAGCTGACAAAATGACACATCAGAGAGCATTTATTCAATCAACAAAAAATTAGATGTGTAAGGGTACTATGCAACTACTTATGCATAACCTTCAAAAGAATAGCATACAATTACCTCAAGATATTGGTGAAGGCTACTTGAAGCATGGATATGCCCAGTGTTCAAATATGACTGTGCATATTCATCAATCCTGTCTAGCCTGAATTTTTTTTATAAATCCAATTTGCATGAGCATGAAGTCATGAATGTACTAAATAATAAAAGTAGAACTTTCTAGAAAGCATTTACCTGTATACATAATTTACCATGATGCCTCCACTTTGTTCAATGCCCTTGTCTGAACTATCTGCCATCCAGTTTAACCTTTCAATCATCTATAACAACCGTTGACAAGCATTGAGTTCCTCAAAAAATGCATTAATGAAGTGGATAACATGTTTAGATACTTCAAATAATTTTGGTCTCAAATGGAATGAAGCTATTACAATGATTGTCTAGGGTTACAACATAAAAGCAACAAATTTATTTAGAAACTATATAGTCATAAGACACATTAAAAATTTCGACAAATAATGATAGTACTTGCTCTTCAGAACATCAATAACTGCCATTGTGCTTATCTTGGACTATTATTTCATTGATAATGGTATGATTTTCTTTGTTCAGTATTTCAGCAGGATTCAATATTTCATACTCTAGAAATTTTACTAACCATGTCAAGTAAGCGCAACAAAATTGAAATATAGGAGAAATTTGCATGGCAACTGATAAAAAGGGATAAATTACAAGGACAGGCCATGCTTCCAGAATTTTGAGGGTAAAAGCTTCTTTTTTTTTTGTCCGTGCCCAAAAATGAACAGGGGACCTCTAGTGTATGAGTAGCATGATAACTAATTATACCATCTGACAAAGTTTTAAGATACCTAATACAACCCTCTTTATTCTGAGCTTGGCATTGACTGTGAAAAGAGTTTAACAATAAATATGAATGAGTGGAGTAGCTACTTAGATCCCCTTGTCCATTCAAGAAAGGACTTTGTGTGTACTAATATATGCTTCAAGCAATTAACATGGATCAAAAGAAGTGGCAGAAAATATTGAGTATTTATAAAGAACTAAAAGTCTGTTCCATGATTTCCATCTATCCTAAATGATTTTCTTCTTCTTCTTTGTCTTTTTTTTTTTTTTTTTGGTGAAGCAAAGAATAGGCCAAAGCCTATTCAATTCTAAATGTTGGCACAACTTCATATTTCATTCATTCATTAATTGGTTAATTCCTCAAAACTCCAACTCATTCTTTCATTTAGCAGAGTTGCAGTACATGTTTCCTGAGGCAAGGAGTTTCAGAAGATGTTACAGCATACATCTTAATATTTGAACACCGAGGTCATACTGGTTACCTATGCCTACTTAGCTACAAGATTCTCTTATTATTTAAAGTGCTATATCTATGTATATACAGGTCTCATCCAACCCTAGCAAAATATGATATTTTTCTATTCACATCATACTAGTTAAGGCCACCTTTGGTTAACTAATTGGATAAATCATTCAATTATCAGCAAATATAATATTTCTACTGAAGATCCTTGCAAATTTCTCTCTCATAAGTCAACATTGGTAATTTGGAGAATGAGTATCCTTTACATACAAAGGTTTAGCCATAATAGCTGCATCTTCTGATAATGTTATTCTATCATAATCCTACTCCAGGAATGAAATAATAATTGCACATATAGAGTATGACTCAACAGCATACAAAAAACAAATCTTCCAAAGTCTACAATGGATTTATGTTTTGGTTGAAATAGAACATTTTCCACTGAAATTTTTCATTCCAATGCACCACTAGCGCATGAAACATAATAATAAGATGATTAACATGGATATTAAATCTTAACCAAATTGCGACAAGCCAACTTCTAATAGACATAAAAGGCTCACGGTTTTCCACCCATGCCACCAGCATGCCACATTATTTCAAGAAAAGAGGAACAAAGGATCAACACACAATGATAAGTTATATTTTAAAGATATTGCTCATGAAAAGGTGAAATTAAACTTGAGTTTTGTGGATACATTTGAAGAAGTTATGGAAAAGTTTGTAAATTGAGATATTTTTGGAGGGGTGAAACTAGTGTGCAGGGATCTGTCTTCATCTTGTTGGAATGAAATAGCTCTACTTCCATGTGTGGAGATGATATATCTCATGAGACAAAAAAAAAGGGAAGAAAAAGGGGTGGCATGGCTGTTGCATGATATGGGAGGACTTATAGGGAAAGGCTAGAGGGGCAGTGTGGAGAGTGGCATGAGTCAGGTAGAGGCATTTAGACTGCCTTTGAGAACACATTTGTATTATAAATATGCATTTAGAGAAAGGGGCTTAAATAAATGTATAGTTGTGAAATGCTTTGAGTGTTTGGTAAACAATAGATGAAAACTGCATTTTAAATGTGCATTGACATAAGTGTTAGTTGATAAAAATGTATTTCAAAAGTCTATTGAATATTATATGATAATTTTACTCTTTTAATATTTTTAATAATTATTCAAAAATAAATACATATTTTCATTTAAATTAATAAATAAATAAAAATGTATATAATCTTACAAAAATTTCATATGGCCCATTATATAATAAATAAATTAACCATATAAATGAACGTAAAATAATATTTGAAAATAATAAATAAAATTTCAGACTTGTGAGAAAAGAGGCAACGAGAAAAATCAAAAGAATGGATAAGAAGGGTTACAATTTCTATGGTAATTTTATGAATTTAGATAATTCCATAGGGTACTTTGGGAATTTAAAAAATTATATTAGTCCCACAAAAGTTGAAATGCTAATGCGAGGATTTTCAATGCAGTATCCAAACCAAATATAATTTCAACACGCATATCAAATGTGTTCACAAACTCACCCTTAAACAAATGCCAATATTAGTTGGATTCAATATTTTTACCAAAGCTACGTCTCAAAAATCATAATCCATAGTTTGTAGTTTGTACCAAGGTTCGCAATACCGTACTGTACCAGTATTTCGACCTAAGCTCGGTACCGATACGGTACGATGTACCGAGCGGTATACCCAGGTGCACCGCACACTGTAGCACTATTACAGTGTATTGCTACAGTGTACTGGTGCACTGTACTGCTATTATAACAGTGCACTGCAACAGTAAACTTTACTGTTGCCGTGCTACAATATACCGCTACAGTGTATTACAACAGTGCTTTCTACATTGCTACAGTGTCTCTACAGTGTTACAGTGCACTGCTACAGCGGACCGATAGTAGGCAGTCCGCGTACCGTTGGCCTATCGGACCGGTACGTATCGCCCGTACCGAGTGGTACGATTCAGTATGACAAACCTTGATTTGTACTACATGATGTTTATACATTGACACTCCCTAGACCCCACAATGGTAGGAGCTTCGTGCACTAGGTATGCCCCTTTAGTTTGTACTATATGAAGTTTTTACCTTTTTGGCATAATATACAATAATGATAATATTCATCCTAACTTTTGTGACTAGATAGTAAATAGGACCAAATTATTTGTTAGAGAGTAATCGTGTATCACTAGTCTACAATTCTCTTCAGTCTACTCTTTAAGTAGAAAGAAAACCAATAGAGCATTATTACGATACATCAGGTACTAGGGATGGAGAAAGATATTGCTACAACATGAAAAGGTACAATATAACTTGAAGAATAAAATAAGATACAACATGGTGACAACACTCAGCATCATCCAGTTGAAGTCCTAGAGAATAAGTGGAGATATTAATCTTAATAAATGAAAGCAAATAACCAACGAGCATCTGTACCTTATTCATCATGGGAAAAATCATTTAATGAGCAAGGTACAGGAGTTAATAATGGAAGAAGCAAAAATCAATAATATAAGCCTATTGATTATCATCCAATACTTACCAAAATGGAAACAGATGGCAGTTCAAAAATCATTTATCCATCTTATTTAGCATCAAAAAGTTAACATTCAAGAAAAACAAGATCCTAATTAGAAGTATCAACAAAGTATCCTCAGGTATCCCAAATTATCCAATTTATACTACGACACTTGAGCCTGTATCCATAACATGCATAACCCTTAATCTAGGCTCACAATCATAGTGAGATCACTGTCGTATACACAATAACACATTCATCTTAATAATAGATTGCATCTACTTTGTCCAAACTATTCTACACCAATAACAAGCCAAAACATCAAGACTAAGGTCAAGAGGCTCGGACAGAAAAGACAAGACAAAGATAATAAACAAATATGAAATATAAAAAGTAAAAACAAAATATCAAAACATTGAATCCAACTTATCAATAAAGATAAACATGACATGGCATACCGATCCATTTTGCAAATGGAAGTTAGCGACCACATCAAGAGCTTTCCCTCGTTTCTTCTCTTTAAGGATGTACCTACAAGTGATAGCACAAATAATAGTCATAAAAACATAATCAAGATCCTATATGATTTTGATCAAAAACACACAAGATTGGTTCATGGTGTTCCCTATCTCTACAAGAAACTGATATCTATTTTTCCAACAATTAAGGAATATCATTCTTTTACCTATAATAAGCTTAGTTGGGTCTGTTAAATTCATATTTTAAGAAACAAATTTATATCCTTTCAAACATTGTATTTGCTTAGTTTAATAGAAAAAAAAGAAGTTCCAAATATGACATTTTGAGATTGAAAATACTGTTTGTTAGTTAATAGTGAAATCTCAGCACCTCCTAGTAGAAGAAGAAACAAATGGAGATTGATCCCGTTATATCTTGGTATTGCCTAGTCTAACAGAGGAAAAAAATGCAGTTAAGACATTTAAGCTTGAAAATTTTGCTTATTAGTTTCACAGCCAAATCTTGTCACCCACTTGGCAAAGAAGAAAGAAACGGAGATTGATATTAACAATCATGACTACTTAAATAGGTTAAGTAGAGCAAAAATAATGTCATCCATCTTAGTCATGACACATTAGGAACTGAATACATGAAGATTATTTGTTGTTTTGAGCTCACAGGTTGAAAGAAACATTACCAACCAAAGATTTACTGTTAACACATAAAGACAAAAGTCACACTATGAAGATTCATGACCAACAATGTTTAATTTCAACTGTGAAGATCCTGAAATGAACCTGTTATGCATATTGATTTAAGAAAAGTTTCACTAAAAATTTTGTAGTTGTAGAGGGTTCACTTCACACAACTGGGTAACATCATCAGATACTGGGACAAGATTTGACTCTGAATCAGCAATAGTGACATATAAAGTAATGAAATAGTGAAAAGAAAATGAAAGACACTATATTATTATGGACATCATTCTTGGTAATTGCTAAGTGACAAATTGGATTTTCTGATTGGTGCAATATTCTTCAAATTGTTAATATCCAATCATGCTCTTGAATAAGAAAGACAATCAATCCCTTTTAAAGTTTATAAAAATACTTTAAAAAATCATATATTTACTTAATCCACAAACCTTGCACACAAACGAAGTAGAGGGGGTTTTAGTGCTTCACTCAAGATATCAGACTTGTTCCACTCTCTTGATGTCAGTAATTTATACATTATTTCCATAACATCTTTTCCAGAATCGTGTTCCCTGTGACAAAACAGAACCCAGTAATATGATGCTAACGATAACAGATATGGAAGTAGAACAAATAAAGTTCAAATAAAATATGTAGATAATGTGACACCTAACAAGAATCTAAATAACTAGTTAGCATCATAATTTAATGGGCCTTTTTGTTGGCTCATTACCATTCCTTGACATATTTTGGTTATGGCATTTATAATAAGTAGACGAGGGCAGGCCTTGGTATGAAAGTAAGATTGCTCCTTTACGACCTTGGAGACCAAGGTTCGAGTCACAAATATAACCTTTTTAAATATTTAAAGGTAAGGATGCATACATAACTCTCCTTAGATCCCACATTGGCGAGAGCCTCGTGCACTGGGTACATCCTTTTTACTTTATAATAAGTAGATAGCTTAAAAAATTCAACTCAATCCTTCCTCTCCTTGTAACTTCTCTCTTCTTTCTCATTGATATTTGTCCATTTCCTTTACCTTGCCTTGTCACCCTAAATTCTGGTCAACTTTTAACTAAAGAACATGGATAGCATGAATTGTCAGTTTAATTTGTATTAGGTACATATCCAATGTGATAATTTTAAATACTTCTTGGATGAATGGAAAGTATCTGATATCTTATCAATCCATTTATCACAATAGAATTTTAAGGATATTTTTCAAATACTTACTAAGATATTTTTTCGATGTTAATTTTTCAACAAAGATGAAAAATATTAGATGGATAAATGATAAATAGATGGTTTATGTATTATTTGTATTAAGCATTGTATCAAGATAGTTTCATAGATTCTCAACATTTTGCACTATGTAGAGCCCTTCTTTTCTTTTTCTGTGGTATTGGTGTCAAGCCTGGAATCTGTCTCCCCTCTTATCCAAGATACTTCAAGCATATTTTTTCAGTCTTAATGTCCTTGCAGTCTTCTCTCCAGGCTCTTCGGTGACAATGGAGGAGACATTTTCTTCAGTTTGCAACAAGCCTTTAGTTTAAGAGGGATTTGCTATGATTTGTTGGTTACTAAAAGACCAATATTGCAAAGATGTTCAAGGAAATAGGCAAGCTGGTGTTCCTATTAAAAATTTCCATTCTAGGAGGATTTAACATCCTAAGGAGAAAATTCATCATAATACTTTTATCCTATGCTCTACAAAATTCATGTGATGTTGATCGATGTACAGAGCCATAAAGTTAAAGATGTTATCATTTCATCCTCAGGGAGAAGGATGTCATTCCTGAAAATTTTGCTATATTCTTTTATTGCCATGTACCTTGTGTCCATGCACTCTGATTTATCAAACTCAATTTCAGAAGCTGTACCCGACTGCAGCCATTTAAGGTAGCCACTGAGTATCATCTCTTTTTCTTCTGGAAGAAGGAGGTCCTCTATGAAATTTGAACCAGAGCCTTTTTCTGAGAAGTGCTTCATATCCTCAGTCTCCGATTTAGAAAGTTTTATTTGAGAAGCAAACTTTGGAAGAAGCCAGTGCATATATCCAGGAATTGGGCTAAGAGTAGCAAAAATCTTCACATATATTTAACAAGAAATGGAAGTATATTAGTTTCAGCAAGCACAACAAACTGACACGTACCAACAAAATCAAAATAAAATTAAAAAGCTCAAGTGTTCTTATATTGTTTTTTAGATAAAAAAGAACTTATCAGGGACCTAGAAGTTTGTCCTTTTGGTTTCTCTACATAGAAAAGAAATTTCACTCAAGTTTTGGAAAAAAAGTCCACCATGTCGCTTGACATTTATGATAATGCGCATTTGGTTAACTCATCGGATTTTGTCTCAATCAAGACCCACACCCTCCTCTATGTGATGGAAATCAGGCCATATTTTGCACACGTGAAAAGAAAAAGGACCAATCCGAATCATGCACAAAGAAGGAAGATTATTTTACGAGACTATTCTGGAAGCTTTATCTGTTTAAAAGTTGACCATATACAATGTATTGAATCGTCATGATGTGATTTTTATTTTCTTCTTTGTTAGTTACTTTTCTTCTTGTATTTGTGGCCTATATAAAGATATCAAGAATTGTATTGGGATTAGTCTTAGAATGAATAATATTGTTATTTCTCACAAAATATGTGAGTGCTGATTTCTCCTCTTCTTGCCTCAGTCAGCTTGCAATGAAAACCTATGGATCGACCTCTCAACCATGGTTCACCTTATCGGTCTATACCAGTGTATCGATCAACTATCGGTATGATATGTACTGAGCCATACCGAGTGTACAAACATACAGCACATGAGGGCATATTAATATACCACTCGTATCGAGCGATATGCTACGGTACGGCGAACCTTGCACTCAACATCATAAGCCAACTAGAAGGATGTTCAAAGCCCTCCTTGACCATCTTAGTACGTGTTGAACTCTAGAATTTGTTCTTTATTGCATAAATTAATAGTTCTGCAAATCAAATTTTGTTTTCCTCTCTCTTAGTTTTAGCCTTTTTTTATTTATTACCCACCTATCAATTCTCTCATGTTAAGCATCCCCTTTACGGTTGTCCTACACCACTAATGCATATGACTAGGCTTGCCATTATCGCTTCTGGACCAATAGCCATGTCATGACCTATTTTGTTACTAAATTTTCTACACTACTATCTCATACTCATATTTTTTGAAGGTCTCATGGCTCCTCAAGGTCAACACAGTCCCTAACCATACCAGAGTTGGTAGAGAGAAAGAGTAAAGTATCATGTGGTGAGAAGTGGACCGTAGGACACACGTAAAAGTCATTTTCAAATCTTATATAATCTTGCATTAAGATGATGAAGATGATGAGGAAGAACTAGTGTTTCTTGAAGAAGAGGAAGATCTAGGTGAGTTGTAACCACTAGTTGAACCACTTCTTTGTGATGTGAATAATTTTATACATGCTCCTCAGGTGTAGCTCTGATCCAATAGGATACACTTCTCAGCATACATCAAGAGGCTTTCGCTCCATCAAGATGCAGCTTAGCTCTTGGCAAGGATCTCATTTGTCATAGGCCAAGAGGATTTTCCTTGTTAACTCTGTACCTACTGTTATCCCTTTGCACTCTCTTGTCATTACTTGGATGTCGGATTCTATTCTTAACAATATTAATCGTATTATTAGGTATTTTCATTGGACTAAAGTGATCACTCTCGTGGCCTTCATTTGATTTCATAGGAGGTTGTTTCTACTCCTAAGTCTGCTGGGGGCATTATGTATTCATGAGATTCATTTGACTAAATTGGCTTTACATGCTATGTGAATTTTTCAATACTTGAATGAGGATGATAATTTGTGGGTTAAAATGGTAAGAGCTACATATGCGAACATTGATCCTTGGCATATGTCCATAGTGTTTTAGTGTAGTTGGGCTAGAAAATTTTCCTCAAAGCTTTGGAACAATTATGTTTTGGTTCGAAGCATGTTGGTAATGGGTCCACTATAAGGATTTTTTCCGATAGCTGGATTTTTTATCTTCCTCTTGAAATGAAACAGCTTTCTTTAGTGTTAGTTTGAGATCTGAACCTTTTTTTTGTTAATGAGTTGTTTGCTAATGGTGATTGGAATCATTCCAAATTGTCCCAATTGTTAAAATCTTCCCTATCTAATAAGGTTAGTAGGATTGATATTCCACTGACACCCAGCAACAATCCTTGGATTTGGGTTCATGAGAAGCATGGATTAGTAACAGCGAGATCTGTTTTCAGGTTTTTTCAATCCCAAATTTTTGACCCCTCAAATATTTGGGATGGGTAGCAATACTTGGCTTCCTACGATTCCATGCATCAAGGTTTTCTATTGGAACTCACTACATTGCCACCTCCCGACTTTTGAAAGGCTGGCGAAACTGGAAATTTGTGAACATGAAATTTGTGCTTTGTACAATGATATCCCTGAGTCCATTAATCATCTATTCTTTCAGTGAACCTTTGTTGTTAATCTGTGGAACCTTATTGAGGCTCATGTTGACATGCAATTTGAGATGTTTTCTAGATGGTCTCAGGGTGCTTGGATTGAGGAGGGAGAAATGCCTCTTCTTGTGTTGCTGATATGTCAAATTCATTGATTGCTACTGCACTCTGGATTTTACGGAAAGCTTGTAATAATGTTGAGTTTCATGGAGTTAATCCTAAAGCTAGTACTCTATTGTACAAGGTTTTGGCACAATTTTCTGTTGTTGATCAACTATCTTTGTCTGAGGGGCCTGTGAATAGTCCTACTCCTACACTTGTTAGATGGGAAAGAACTAATCAGAAATGGGTCAAGATTAATTGTGATGAATCTTTGCACCATCACTTGGATGGAGGTGATGGTTTTGTGGCAGGAACAGATGATGCCTCTTGTCTTTTTATTGGTTATAGGTACTTCGAGTGTCAGGATGCTTTATATGCTGAAGCAGTGGCTACCATGCAAGAGGGCTTGCGATTGACCCATATAGAGACTGACTCCATGCTTATGGTGGATAACAAGTGATGCAATCCACCATGGAAGATACTGAAATTAATCTGTAACATCTTTTTTTTTTTTTTCGAACTTCTCAAGTATAGAGTCATCCATGTATCCAGAGAAGGAAATATGGATGCTCACTGGCTTCCATTTTATGCCACAACTAACAGATTGTCTGGCCTTGGCTTGTGGAGAGAGGTTGGCATACTTGTGTAAATTTTTTGGTTCACTCAAATGTGAACGGAGATGCAACTTTTCGTTCTAATTAGTAAAGTTTAGTTTTTCTTTCAGGAAAAGAAAATAAGTTTTCGCTCTTCCTTCTAGTTGACACTATCCACCCACTCAGTCTTGTAGCCAATGATATTGTCAAAAGGCTTAGAAGAAACTGTAAAGGAAATTGCACCAAAGCCTTGCCTTCCATGCAAGGTACAATTTAACTTCTAAATTTGGCCAACAGAAAAACATGGAAGACAAGCAAAGCAATGATTTAAAAAGCGCTAGGCGCCAAAGTCCAAAAACGCCCGAGGCGCTAGGCGTTCGCCCAAACGCTCGCCTGAGCAAAGTGAGGCGCTAAAATATAAAAATATATAATATAATTAATAAATATAATTATTTTAAATTTTAAATAAAAATATGCTATTAAATTAAGAAAATCTAAGATACAAAATCACAATGTCACGTTAACAAAAAGTTTCAAATAAATAAAAATTAACAGTATTAAAATCAAAATAATATATTATTAATCTATTAACAGTATTGAAAATTAATCATTTCAAATAAACTTAATAATATTAACAGTATACAGTATACGTATACTGTTAAAAGGAAGTGTAAAGGGGTATTAGCCTGCTGACTGAGAAAAGAGGAAGTGGCAGCGGCGACAACGATAGCGACGACAACGGCAAGCGGCGGGAGCGGGAGCGGCGAGCGGCAGGAGGCGCGAGCGACGACAGCAGCAGCAGGAGCGGGAGCGAGAGAGGCGAGCAACGGGAGGCGCGAGCGGCGACAGCGTTTGCGAGCAACAGCAGCGGGAGCAGGAGCGGCGAGCAGCGAGATCGGGATCGGGATCGGGATCGGGATCGGCAGCGGCGAGGTTTAGGGTTCAGTTGTCACTTATATCAGTTTTAGTTGGTTCGATTGAACCAACTAACCATCATAGACCGAACTAGGCCTAAAATCCTGGTTCGGTCACCTTCGTTAACCTAGGCGCTCGCCCGAAGCGCCTAGTGCCTGGGCTCGGGCGAGCACCCAAGCGGCGCCTGTTTGAAGCGCACCGCCTGGGAGATTAGCGAGGCGCTTGGGCCTCACCTCGCCTCGCCCGAGCGCCTAAGCGAGCGCCCGAGCGCCTTTTTAAATCACTGAAGCAAAGTATCAAAAGTTGCTGAAGACAGCAGTTTAAGAGGTTGCATAATCCAAACAACACTTATTTTTCATACTACTACTACCACAGCCATCTTTCTCTCGTATTTCTTCTCGCTCCTCTCTAACTTCACTACATCCTCTCAACAACTGACATACTTTTATGCAAGGATCATGTACCCATTTTGGCTATCTAATTAGACTGGTGCATACTGGTCAATACCGGTGTAACTTGTGTTGGTACATACTGATGTTTAAGAGAAGAGGAAGAGGCGGTGGAGGAAGAGGAGGAAAGAGGAATGAAGAAGAGGAGATAGTTAGAGGAAGAGGAGGAAGAGGAAGAGAAAAGGCATACCTGAGAAGTGATTAGGGCAAAGGCCATGTGCGGTGAAATTGTGCAGTGAGCTCATGGCAAGCAGAGGTCATTGTGTGCGGTAAGGTTGCAGCCCACGTGAGAGTGGAGGTTGGTTGCAATGAGAAGCGGCGGTCGCAGATGTGTGAGAAACGAAGGCAGCTTGCGTGAGAAACGGAGGCTGCGTGCATGAGAACTGAGAAGTGATTAGGGTTAGGAAAATTTCCCTTTTAGATGGGCAAACCAAACTGAGGGTGGTCTGCGTACCAGTTGATGCCCGAACAAGTATGTACCGCCCGTTTCGGGCATCAACCAACTAAACATCATTCATTGCTTTTATGATACTTTGAGTTTTAACCATTAGACATGGTAGAAACTGAAGTTCTAAAACAAAGTAAGCTTCAGCTTCAATGGAATGGAATGTAAAAGGCATTTAAGAATATGCAAAGCATTATTACACGTGTCAGAAAGTGAAGAATGGGGCCGTCAATTCTTCAGGGTCTAGATTTTAAGATCTTATAGCTTCCTAAGAAAGCTGCAGAGAATAAGAGCACTTACTGAAATATGTGGCATATCTCTTCTTAGTAGATGGATCACCCGTTTGATAAGAAACTTCCCTAGATTGATTCCTGATAAACCTGGCTGCCAATCATCAAAAGTATTCAACTTTGTGACATGGATTGGTAAAGGATAAATGGCATGGCAAATTTATATAACACCTCAAGGGAAATTATAACAAGATAAAGCTTAATGTGTAGCCTACAAACAAAAACTGATGGTATAATAGCCAAAAGATATGTCAATTGCAACAAACAATAAGGTTAAAAGAAAGTGAATGCATATAGAGTACAAATTGCTTCAATCAATTCAATGCATTAAATACCAAGGTTCACAATTTGGGTCCATACTAGTGTACCGAGCCCTACTTAGGACAGTACATACTGAAGCATACCGACGATACACCCAAAAAGAGCTGAAAAACCTCCAAAAATACCGAGGTGTACCGACCAGTATGTCTCGGTAACAATCGAAATCCAGGGTATACCAACCGATACACCTCAGTAACGATCGAAATCCGGGGTGTACCGATTAGTACGCCTCGGTAACGGTCAGATTTCAACTATTACCGCCTAATATAGACCTTGTATCTCCCGATATGGGGTCAAAACACTGGTACCGCCCAATAGAGGGCGGTCCACGTATCGATATCCTCTAAGACCGATATGTACCACTCGTATCGAATTGTCATGGACAAAATTATAAACGGGGTGTTTGATGTAATGCTTATGTATGTCCGTATCTTTCGGTTTTGTTTATGCTTTGCACAGCATATAAAGGGCTGGTAGTAGGCTTAGCAGCCCCATTTTCTTTAGTTTTAGTGGTCGTCCTAGGCTTGCAAACAAAGGTTGTGTCATGTGAGCACTTGTGAGGATTTTAGTCTGTAGTGGATTATTTTGGACCCTTTGTTGTGCAATCATTCAGAGTTTGTAAAGTCTGTTTGTAATTTGCATTGGCTATGAAGTGTTTACTGAAATGATTGCTTGTGGATCCGAGTGAGATGCTTTCTCTAACCCGTTTACTCTTTTGTAGGGCCTAAGAGATCATAGGAGGTTTCAGGAAGGCTGACCTTTGCGAACGGACACACAAGGGTGTCGCACGACTTAGGCAAAACCAACTAAGTGCGTGACATATGGTATCAGAGCGGGACAAACACTCATAGAAACACTTGGCATGCAATCATGGGGGACCTAGTGGGGCTGCGTTGAGGGTAGCCAGCACGCACGACCGTTTAGGGGAAAACGAGTATGGAGATGTAGGGAAAAAGAGTCGCTCAGAGGAGCGGGTATCTGAGATTGACATTTAGAGAAATGGCCAACCCTTCGCGCAAGAGGCACCACGAGGACAAGCAAGCTAGGAAGAATGTGTAGCGCACAAAGGTTGGGATGGCTGAGTTTGAGCTACGACTCAATGTTGGCAACCATACTTGATGGTGCTCAAGGCAAGCGAGACGCTTGGTAAAGGATGAGACCATGCAAAGTGGAATGGGTTGTTCAGCGACCAAAAGAGTTGTACAAAGCTCACAGAGGTGAAGGAAATTACTTACTCGAAGAATTCAGTACTCATGCAAGGGCTTGTATGCGAACGATGGAGTATTTGTGACTATCCTAAGGCGACCGAAACTCGACATCATGGAGCATTGAAACTTTCTCTTCAGCATGAGAAGGATACGTCCGTAGGAGGTTGAAGTGTGCAGCGAGTTCAACATGTTGCTAGGCCTTGAGGGGTGCAGCAGGGGCTGTATTAGCAAGGAGTCTCAATCTAGCAAGTGCATTTACGGGGGCAGAACAATACACAGTTTGTTCAGCAAGGTGGAGTAGTCCAAGGGGATGGTGGTCTCTGAAACTTTCAGAGGAAAGGAAGCAAAGAGAAAAGTTACTCTAACGAGACAGATATGCAGAAGAGATAAGTCTCGACTCTCCAAAGGGAGAACCATGTGCAACGGACCGAGACAGATATGCAGAAGAGATAAGTCTCGACTCTCCAAAGGGAGAACCATGTGCAACGGACCGCACATGCTGAGTACCTCAAAACAACTTCACAAAGCTCAATGGATCGAGCGAGCGACAAGGAGTCGTCGCATGATTTCGCTTGAGATAATACATTGGGGTATGCATTGTGAGATCAAGTGAAGGAGCGATCAAAGGCAACACAAATGAAAGTACACTTAGAGCCGAAATGGAGATCGGACTCAACATAGGGCTGACCCGTGGAATGGTGGGTGTGAGGGCCACCATCAACTCAATGCAAATCGAGGAGCGGAGTAACTTAGGTGTAACTGGGTGAAGGACCCAAGCCGTATGAAGGGAGTTGGCATAGAAGATAGAACGTAGAGCAGAGGCACGAAGCTTTCCTTGGACAGAGATCTAGGACATGAACTCTTGCAAAGGCAAGAGTGGGATAATGTCGTTCCATGGGTCCCTCATTTTGATGGTAGGGGCAAAGGCCTAAAATCCAGACAATGGTGCACCAATTTCAGTAAAGTCGATGGACTTCGAGAGCTACTAAGCGACGGACTATCCTAGAGCGGTGCTTCGTCTAGGTGTGACCCGAGAGCAGGTGGACGGAGGTCGATTGCCACAGGAGCGACCACAATCGAAGGTGGAAGAGGCCATGCGATGTGTTGGCAGAGGCCACACATGGAGGGATCACAATCTGAGTTCGTCCCACAAGGATCAGAATGCAATAGAGATGTTACCAAGAGGCGACCTGGTACAACGGATCGTGGTGGAACAATTCGTGGCAATGTGATACACACGAATCTAGTCCCGCAAGGGACTATATCATACAGAGGTATGATCAGGAGCTACTGGGAACTCCACTTCAGAGAACAACACGACGGCAAGAAAGGCTACGGATTCAAGGAGTGAATGTCATGGTACCGTAGAGGCAAGTCTTCCGTGCGTGCATCGAATTTTGCATCGGATAAAAGCCTTGATCATCAGTATATGGGGGTTATATACCACCGAGAGAGTATACCGAATACAAGTACCAGTGAGTCCCATGGGAGGGACTTGATCATGCAGAGGTATGATCAGAGAGGCTGGAGAGTTGGACTGCTCTAGAGCTCATATTCGTTTAAGGGAGCTCGACAAGTCAAAGGATAAGGCTGAGTAAACGAACGTTGCTACCAAGGAAGCTAAGGAGAACAAAATCGATGCAAACCCTACAACATGATGGCAGAGGCCATGTTTGGGAGTTGCAGTCTGTCTTTCCATCGACCAAGGAGAACTGCTTGAAGAACACAGAGGTGTTGAAGCAGGAGGTCGAAAGGGATGAGAAAGCGACGACGAGTCTAGATGGACTTAGCTACCCAAAACCAAGCATCGGTTAGAATGTAGGTGGACTCGGAGGAGTGCCACAATGCCGTAAGGTAGATCTATCGATCGCGAAGAAAGGGATGCAGATGTGAGACGACGGATAGTAGGGCCATGGGCATGGTAGCACCATGGTACCGTAGAGGTGGGACTTCCGTGAAGTCATTGATCCCTTGCTCTCATTAAGGGAGAGTGCTTGGTCGTGAAAGGGGCCGAGGAGGTGGAGAATGCGGAGGCAAACTCCAAGTATCGAGACAAGGCTGAAGGGCAGAGGCCAGGGAAATTCGTAAGATCGATGCTAACGAGCTTCTCATCAATATAGTCGAAAGTGGAGAACTTTGGGACGATACAAGAGTGCACGACCAAGGAACGAAGCAGGCAGTACGCGGTGTTGTACCTTTGCTACTCAGTGGAGTAAGCCGACTAGGTTGATGGAGAAGATGGTACAATCCCAGAGGCAACCAAAACTATTAGAGACTTACTCCAAGTTAGGGTGAAACTTCCTGTATTCCATAAGTTCGATGGAATTGAGAAAGTGAATCATAGTAGCTAAACGCAAAGAGTGCAAACACTTCAAGTGCTTCAGAAGTGTAAGCAAAGAGCGGGCGAAGTCTAGTAACCAAATCGATGCATATAGTACATCCCTCGAAGAGGCGGGCGAAATCAAAGTAACCTTTACCTTCTCAACTCTTAAGAGAATGGGCGAAACCGAGTACCACAATTCTCTTATATATCCAGCAGAGGAGCTTTGCACATGTTCAAAGACCCTTCGAAGAAACCAAATGAAAGACAATAGTTGTTAAATCCTCACCAATGGTGATCAGTGCTACTGAGAGTAGATTATCCAGTTCATTTCCCAACAGAATGTCAATCGAAATCGGAAGTGATACGAACCTACCTGAAAGTGGCAACTAAGTGAAAGAAGAGTTGATGGGCAAATTTTATAAAGGAAGGACCCAAAAACTTCAAAAGTTTGTAAGGCAATAATTGTTAAAACTCCAACAGACATCCACTCAATTCAAGTGGCATGAGGCATTTGAGAGACTAGCGCATACTAAGGATGACCTTTTCCTTCATCTGAAGGATCCGTAGGAACCAACAGTGATCAACACAACTTAGCCAACCCCACACTAAAGTCAGAGTCATTAGCGAGTTGAAGCAGCATGGCGGATTAAAAGTTCGACTACTCAACAACAACAACAGAGAGCAGTTGGGAGCCAAGAGGCTCATTGTAGTTGAAGCAGAAGATTAAAGACTTAGTAAATGCAAGGAGTTGTAACGTCAGCAAGGGCTTCGACGAGGACAATGAAAGAATAAGTGGGGGAGAATGTCACAGACAAAATTATAAACAGGGTATTCGATGTAATACTTATGTATGTCTGCGTCTTTCGGTTTTGTTTATACTTTACACAACATATAAAGGGTTGGCAGTAGGCTTAGCAGCCCCATTTTCTTTGGTTTTGGTGGTCGTCCTAGGCTTGCAAACAAAGGTTGTGTCATATGGGCACTTGTGGGGATTTCGGTCTGTAGTGGATCATTTTGGACCATTTGTTATACGACCGTTCAGAGCTTGTAAAGTCTGTTTGTAATTTGCATCGGCTATGAAATGTTTACTAAAATGATTGCTTGTGGATCTCGAGTGAGACGCTTTCTCTAACCCATTTTCTCTTTTGTAGGGCCTAAGAGATCATAGGAGGTTTCGGAGAGACTGACTTTTGCAGATGGGTACGCAAGGGCGCCGTACGACTTAGGCAAAACCAGCTAAGTGCGTGACAGGGCGATACATATCGAAATTAAGAACCCTGTTAAATACAATGATTCATTTATTCATAGGCAATTTAGAAAAGAGTCAGAAAAACATCATAGCTTCTTTTAAGTTCTTTAACATGGAATGAAGATTTTATCCTAACTAGTACTTTGATATTTTATTTGAGAACAAAACTACTAACATCACAAGTTATGAAGAGTATAATTATATATTAAATTGTAAACCAATTACATGGCTCCTAACAGCAAATTAAAAAGAAAAATAGTGTCGAAAGATCTAACAAGAACCTAAACAAGAAGTTGCTACAAATAATTCATGTGATATATTTATCATGCGAGATCTGCTGAATTATATTTGTCATGTAGATTTCCTTGTCAAATTTACTTATAAATGAAATTGCATTTTTAAAATAAATGAAAGATTATTAAATAGTTTATATGAAGCAAGTACACAACCTCATATAATAATTAAGGAAATTACTCATACTTCTTTGGCCGAAGGTTTTCAATTTCAGATATCAGATCTATATCGGTCAATGGCCAGATCAGTACAGATCTAATCTGTTGCAATATTTACCAACACATGGTATGTCGAAGTGTACTGTAATACATTTTGCTTGGGATGGGGGAACGAATGAAAAGGAGGCAGTGGGCTCGTAAGTGGTGGTAGATAGGCTGTAGTGGTCGATCGACCGAAAACGGGGAGGGAGATGCTTGTGGGCCATAGTTCATCAAACCCTTCAAAGAAAAAAAAAAAGCTTCTTAAAGAAAAGGGACCAGACCACTCAAAAGAGGGCAGTCCACATCTTGGTCCATGCTCAGACCTGTCAATATAGACCAGTCTAGAAAAAAAAATCAAGTTCCTTGCTTTGACCAATCAAAAAACATAAGGCCATTAAGCAGATATGTTTGACAATCTAGACTATGAACAATATGAAACCAAGTTATCATTGAAACTAGGGTTTGCCTTTTTAGGTACCGGACCCGTTTCGGCAATCTTCTAGAATGGTACATAACGATGTACCACAGTATGCCAATGCGTACTGATGGTTCGGCAAGGAAAAAAAAAAGGGAGAAGTACAATTGACGTTGGAGGAATAGAGTAGGAAGAAGGAAGGAAGGAAGGAAGGAAGAGGGAAGTGGAGGAAGAAGAAGGAAAAAGAAGAGGAGGAAAAGAGCAATGATAGAGTACCTAGGAAGCAGCTGAGGAGTGACAAAGTACCTGGGCAGCAGCTGCAACAACAATGAAGCGACGGTGACAACGGCGGCATCTTACACGAGAAGAGGGCTTGCATTTGCATCTTACGTGATGGCAAATCAACAACAACAACAGTAGCGAAGCCATGATGACATCTTACGCAAGAACTAGGTTCGCATTCGCAAGCCCTAATCTCTTTTTTTTCTTTTTTAACACTGATTTAGATAGGGGCCCCACCATTTCTTTGAATTTTTTTATTAATTTAAGTATTTAACTGAATCGCCTGAAATGAGGGTGGTCCATATATTGACCAACGCTCGGACCAGTACATACCACCCATACCGTACCATTTTGCGTGGTACAACAAACGTTGAATGCAACTATGGTGTCTTTTTGCTGGTCCAAATATAATAAACAAAATTGAAATTAAAATAATGATTTCGGAGAATATTAGAAAACACAAGAAAAAAGGAGATGATATCTATTCGTTTATGCAGATCTGAAACACAGCATATAAAATTATGACAACTTTGGAATAAACAAATCATTCTAGATCCGAAAAGCATGCTTGCAGTGGTGATCTTTCAGAGTATGTCACCAAGACAGCTCTATGCTGGTAATGCAGTTTGATGCAGTAATATTCATCTTGTCAAACTTACATATTTAAGCAGTCCATTATGTAACTCTAATCCATATTAAGTTACCTTTACACTACTCACTTTACATTTAGCATCAGTAAATTTCCCCCAGAGCTTGTCTCAAACAGAATGTCTCAAACAGAAATTTATGCTTGATTAAACTATTGCACGATTTTGATATAATGATCAGATTTCCTGCAAAGCAATCTAAAATTCTGTAGAATAATTACCATGGTTCTTTGGTGAACAAACTTATAGGAACCTAAAGGATTTAAATGCATGAATCATGGATATTAACATGGGTGTTGACAAAAAAACACACAGAAACAACCAACTTATGTTTTTTGGCTAAAACATATGTTTTTGGGCAAATAATATCGTGCTCCAATATGGGAACAAGGCCCACTAACTGGGTATATGTGTTACTATTTCTCAGTCAGTTTTTGGGTTGAACAATTGTATTGATTAATAACCAGAACAGTCCTGCTCCAAGTTGCCAATTAAAACTTATCAAAATGATCTTTTGGTTCAAGGATTTAGATCTTTTAAAGGATCAGTTATTTCTCAAACTTTGCTTAAAAAATTGCTTTCTGGTATTCTGTTCCAAAAGTAAACCAGCTGTGCACACTCTGTACAAGCTGAAACATAAAACCTTGGATATGCCAAAGAGGCTGTATGTTTCACTGTCCAAGCTAGTGAAAATTCGATGCATCACAAAGAGTGAAAAGCACCAAAAACATTAAGTAATTAGAACATCACAGATGATATTACTTCACAATTCTATGAACATATGAGCAACTGCAGGGTTTATAGTATAACCAATAAACAAATATAGCGACTAAGGGTATGTCACAATGCTAAATCCACCTATCTGATTTGCCATTGCAGTCACTGATAGAGGAGGCAATTGTAGACTTTGAAACATCTTCCTTCTGGAAGATACATCAAAGCTATCACCACATTCTCTTTGAAATGGTTCATAGATATATAAACAAATGAGCATCATCTTAATATCACATCAATTGAGTGCTATGAGCAATAACATTTCTTTTCAAAAATAAAATTAGGCACGTGAGCAAATTTAGCATTCAAATCCATGCAGGATCAAGTTCATTGCAAAAGAGAATTCTGAGACAAGAAAACAAACTTCCATAGTATCAGAATAAGATCCCAGCTTGCCTGAGTTGCTGATATTGAATATAACAATGCACACGTGGCTTCAAATTCAGGAGTTGGAGGACTATCCCACAATACCTCCTATTTACCACCAAAACCATGAAGTTATAAAATTAAAGGAAGAATGTTTCAAAGATATACATAACAATATACAATGAAATAAATTAGTGTGTCAAACTTGATCACCTGTATAGATGTAGCAACATCCTTCAAAAGTGCAACCTCAATAAAAATAAGTGGTTCACCTAATAAAAAGGGAGAAAAAGACCGGTCAGATTCACATAAAAGTGCTAATTTGCAACAGTTATTTCTTCACATATCATTAAACTCCCTAGTGACTACTTAAGCATATGTTGTATTACCGGTCTACAAATAATTGGGAAACTATATAGTATAAAACATACTGATGTTTTATAAATTTATAAAAGAAATAGGAGCCCATAAATAACAGTATAGATATTCCATTTTAAGCCAGTTATGGGCAGTCCCTTTTCTTGACCCATGGTAATAAAGATCCAAATGAACTTAAGCTTTACAGATAGGCTGTCTGTTGCAAGATGACCTTTGGAAAGAATAATCATAGATCAAGTGCACCAAATATGAGCAACCGAAGCCAACTTCCAGATCTAAATGAGTCCATTGAATGTAAATGAATTTTGTGTAGTTCCAGTGCTATTCACCTTGGACTACTGATCCGTAGACCTTATGTCAGGCCCCGGATTCAATATACAAAAGACATAGGATATCCAGTACGTGACCATCTTCACATTAATATTCAGAGTGACCAAAACTGATTCAAGTTATTAATAAAGGTCATAAGTCTTCTTTATTACAATATTATTTCAATAACCAATGGTATTTAAATTAAAAACACAATAATTGATTCTCGAGATGAACTACTTAGTGATAGAGGGAGATCTTTTCTCCCTCAATAGACTATAACAACAACAACAAAGCCACAAGTCCCAACTATTTGGGGTCAGCTACATGGATCTTTTGTCATCATTGAGATCTGTAAAAAGCCATATGCTTAGTTAAGTTCAAAGTATTTAAATCTTTATTTATAGTTTCTATTTAAATCTTTTTAGGTCTTTCTCTATCTCTCTTGGTACCACTAATATTAATCATTTCACCTCTTCTAAGTTCTAACTACTACATCCGAATGTATCATAAGCACATGCCTACACCATCTTAAATGATTTTCTCTATTGAGACAATACTTAATTGTTCACAAATAAAAGTATTTCTTTTCCTATCTTTCTTAATAATTTTACACATTCATTTCAACATTCTCATCTTAGCTCAAAAGACTGTTCTAAATAATAATTAATCAAAAAAATAATTCAGCAAACATGCTGAGTAGGGATCCTCGAAAAATCTATAAATTCATAAATACATTTTCTTTTATCAAATACATCAATAGATTAAATTGAAGTCTCATCTACAAAATCATGTCAAATATCTAATATATATACATATACCATGTAGAAAAATCATGTGCAATAGCATTAACATGCATGCACAATCATTATGCACATGTAGCATCATCAAACAATCTAGGTGTAAAGTTGGACACCCACAAGATGCTCACCTAACGGCGGATGGAGAGGCTTACATCCTCGAGATAAGTTTTATTCTTCCACTGACGAATGGAGAGGTTTACATTTTCAAGTTCAGTTTTTACTCTCCCAACGACGAATAGAGAGAATCCAAATGGCACTCCCAATGATGGATAGCATAATGCCTCTCACCTGCCAAAGTGAGAACACATTCCTTCCAACATCAAATGGAGGAATCGTCGCCTTATCTAACGACCCGCTGATCCCAAAGGGAATCATCCTATCAATATTGCTTGCCCAACCTTGGCAAGAAAACACATCCGAACGTATCATTATCTCATATCACATTGATCAATTTTTCATTCATTAAATCAAACAAGTATTCGTTCAACTATTATGTAATATAGCATTACCTTACATTATCAGAATTCATGATATGTTTTCAAAGTGTCACTATCATATAAGAAATAATTTATCAAATCATAAATATCAAGCATTATAATAAGCATACTCATGATATAGTAGGAAAATAAATAATAAGCGAACTATTTAAAAATCAATAGCCAAGTTCAATCCCTGAAAATCAATCTGAGATTTGAGCCAAACTCAAATTTATCTCAACATGACTCAAACCAAGGCTATTGGACTTGGTACAACTAATCTAGCACTTGCAAACCTAACATAAGTTTGACTCGCACAAGGTCAAGTTCACAGGCGACCTGGTTTTGACCTGAGCTAGACCTACGTCCACACTAGGTCCAACATAGCCCCTTTTTATTCTTAAGTTTAAGAATTTTAATTCCCATAACAAATGCAAATTTAAATTTTAATGTTCAACTATATAATTAATACCAAATAATTTATAAATAAAGTAAAACATGAATAACATCAAAGTCATTCATAAATTATTTATTCATGATGTAAAATTTCATAATTAAAATAAATAAATATTAAATTAATGATATTAAAATTTAAAGCACATAGACACATGTATAATCATAAAATTCACAAATAAGTATATAGTTAAATTAACCTAAAATACAAATTAATAAATATCCATTAACAACAATTGATAAATTAAATATGATAACCAATTTCTAAAGTATAACATCATGGGCATAATTAAATTAATTAAAATTCAAAATTGACAAATCATGATTTAATTATAGAAGAATTAAATCATGATTTACAACAACAATAAATATCTTTTAATAAATTAATTTACAAAATATAAATCAATAATATACTATCAACATCAATTAATAAATTCAACATGATGCCCGAATTCTAAAACATAAGATCATATAAATAATTTGGTTTTCTTTATAACTAAATTAATGATTTATAAAACTATAATTTTTAATATACACAAATTTTCATGATTTAATGTCAAATATAGCAAAGAAAAGAAATATTATTTTATATATAAATAAACTAAATAAATGTATCCAAATAATAAAATTAGTGTAGCAGCCTACCTCAAGACGATGTCACCCTTTCCCCTTGAAATCCAATATTCCTAAGTCACATGAAAATGAAGAGGGGGGGGGGGGCTTTGGCTTATAAAGAGATAGATTTACTTCTCGGTTTCCTTAAAAATACATTTAGAGCTAACCAACATATGGAATAGGAGTTACAATTAATTGGTGGGTTTCAAGTACACTATGAGATGTTACAATTACATGCAAAATTTGATTCATACATATGAAGTTACACCTTAAGAGAAGTTAATCAGTGGTACTTTCTGGACATAAAGTTCTTGCTATAAATAAGTCTCTAATCAAGTCTATTTTGATATTTTCAAATGCAATCAAAAAGGAAAAGACAAGATGTTAACTCAACTTCCTATGATGCCAAAGCTAGCTAACCTGGAATTGCTGGATGTAAATATCCAAAGCAGCGACGACCTTCACTTAGTCTTCTCTTTAGATCTAGCAAGCTTCTGATTGGATGGACAGCCTAAATAGAATAAAAAATTTATTTTGCAACTCTTAATATTTCTGTAAATATTCATAGTTTAATGACAATGATTGCTGACATATTTAAATTTGGAAGATGTCCCACCTCATATGCCACAATTTTCTCCAGCAAGGATGCAGAATCATCCCATGTGATATGGTGAAGCTCCAAGGATGCTGGACTAAGCCAGGTGATAAGCTTTTCCTTCAAATATGTCTCTAAAGCACGCAAAGATGGCACATTTTCCTTCCTATATTCTCAAAAGTAAAAGAAAAACTTTATGGGAAATAGCACAAAATGAACTGTCCATTCAGAAAACCTCATGATCTCATCTTAAAACTTGTTACCAACTTGTAAAAGTGAAACAACTTCGACTCTTGAAATTACTTTATCAGATTCCACGTCTTCATTAGTCGTCTTAATTAGTTAGACATTTAAGAGAACTCAACCATTTACTGCCAGCACTAAATGCATTTTTTCACCTTCAAAACCTTCCACAGTATATCAGGTTCATAGGGCATGATTATGCTTATATGCTTTGTTAAAAAAAAATTTAAAATACATGCAGCACATGTCAAATAAGCTGTCCATGGCCTGATCTCATCCAAAATTGAAAAATAAATAGTACTTGGACAACCATCTTTAAAGCAAGTACTTACCAATCCAAAGGTTGTTCCAACTTGCTAATAATCATGACAAACTATGCAAACTTTGTCTTTGATTATCTTATAGCTTTTTGTGAATACCAGGTTTTACATACTATCAACAAGCTTGATTGAATATGTAACTCAGATCCTTAGTGTCACATCCCCTCCCCAACCCCATCAAAAAAACAAGATAAAAGAAATCCTCATATATGCCTCGTTTACCTAGCATAGGAGAAATAGAGAGTAGTGGTTACCATGGCTGCAAGGCTGCAAGCTTATTCTACATACATTAGTTAAATATGCTATCAAACACCTACCAATGGCAGAGATCATGACAGAAATTATGGCAAAGATTACGAGATTTATTTTACCATAGTTAGTGTATTATATCAATGGCAGAAATTATGGCAGAGATTACGAGATTTATTCTACCATAATTAGCATATTAACTGTGTATATATTCTTACCTAAAATAGATTTAATGGAAAGGATCCTCAAGAGGAGGTCATTCAACCAGTTACTCGAAACTTGTCATGGTATTTGAGCCAAGTTCTCAAATCTATAACTGAATATTCGAATTACTGTCAGCTTTGCTTCCATCTTTCGAAGTTTTCTGGTCTGCTTTTATTTTTCTTACTCTGGGTTGATTAATTTCTTATCAACAACTTCGCTTTGAGATTTTTTTTGGTCGATTAACTTGTGGTTGACAGCCTTGCATTGAGATCTCTGCATTTGAATTTTTTTTAAGAATGTTTACTCTGAATCTTTTTGGAAGAATACCTACAGAGAGACCTTGGCTATCAAATTTACAGGAAAGAATTATGCAGCATGGGAATTTCAATTCAAAATGTTTTTGAAAGGAAAGGAGCTTTGGAGTCACATTGATGGTCTTCTACTTCTCTTGAAGATGATAAGGAACATAGCCAATGGGAGGCCAAGGGTGCTCGAATTATCTCTTGGGTTTTAGGATATATTGAAGCCCATATGGTGAATAATTTATGCTCCTTTGATACAGCTAAAGAGATGTGGAATTATCTGAAGCGCATATACCATCAAGATAATAGTGCGAGACGATTTCAACTAGAACTCGAGATTAGTAACTTAAGTCAAAGTAATCTCTCTATTGAGCAATACTATTCTGGATTTATTAATCTATGGAGCGAATATTGGTCCTACATCTACTAGCACCAATCAGCCTGTTATTACTCCAAAAATGGTCCAACAGATGATTTCCACAGCATTCTCTGCCATTGGACATCAGGGCCAAGGTAAGATTGTTTCTTCTACTTGGTTTGTTGATTCTGGAGCATCCAATCATATGACTGGCTTGCCTAATTCGTTACATAATCTATGGCAGTATACTGGTACACAAAATATTCAGATTACTAATGGCGGTAATCTTCCAATTACAACCATTAGTGATATTGGACCTTTTTTCATCATGTATTTGTCTCTCCTGGGTTGTCTATGAGTTTAATTTCTATTGGTCAAATGGTGGATAATAAATGTGATGTACACAGTGATTTAAAAAGTGCTAGGCGCCAAGGTCCAAAAACGCCCGAGGCGCTAGGCGCTCGCCCGAGCGAAGCGAGATGCTAAAATATAAAAATATATAATATAATTAATAAATATAATTATTTAAATAAAAATATGATATTAAATTAAAAAAATTACAAAATCACAATATCACATTAACAAAAAATCTAAAAATTCAAAACAATAACAATAATTTCAAATAAATAAAAATTAGCAGTATTAAAATCAAAATAATATATTATGTTATTATCAATCTAATAAATAAAAAAATATTGTTATTAGTATATAGTTAACGGTATATTGTTAATATACTGTTAATAGTATACTATCGAGTCGACGTGAGAAGAGGAAGCAACGAGAAACGACAACGGGAGTGGGAGTGGGAGAGGCGCGCGACGACAGTGGTAGTGGCAGCAATGAGAAGTGGCAGCGGCAGCGACAGCGGTAGCAGCGAGCAGTAGGAGCAGGAGCGAGAGCGACGAGCAGTGATAGTGGTAGCAACAACGACAGCGGTAGCAGCGGGAGCGACAACAGCGGGAGCGACAACAGCGGTAGCAACGGCAACGGGAGCAACAGCGACGAGCAAGGTTAGGGTTGGAAAGTTGCGAGAGGAAGACTGATATCTGTGTTTTAGTTGGTTCGATTGAACCAACTAAAGCACCGGAGACCGAACCAGACCTAAAACGCTGGTTCGATCGCCTGTTTTAACCTAGGCGCTCGCCCAAAGCGCTCAGCGCCTGGGCTCAGGCGAGCGCCCAAGCGGCACCTCTTTGAAGCACGCCGCCTAAAAATGAAGCGAGGCGCTCGGGCCCGAGCGCCTATTGAAATCACTGGTTGTACATTTCTCTCGTTCCACCTCTTATTCTTAGGCAAGTAAACATGCATGTTTGGTGAAAGCCATGCAAGAAGAACTTTAGACTCTTCAAGAGAATCATACTTGGGATATTGTTCCCTGTCCTACTGTTGTTAAGCCCATTAGTTGTAAATGGGTATATTCCATTAAGTTGTGGTCTGATGGCTCACTTGACAGATATAAAGCGAGGTTAGTGACACTCAATAATCGGTAGGAGTATAGGGTAAATTATGAGGAGACATTTGGACCTATAGCAAAGATGAGGATGGTGCGACTTGTTCTAGCTATTGTTGCTTCTAAGAGCTGGTCATTGCGATAGATGGATGTTAAGAATGTCTTTTTACACGAAGATCCTAAGGAAGAAATTTATATGACTCCACCATTAGGATTATTTTCTACACCCTCTTCTGATGTTTGTAAGCTAAAACGATCACTCTATGGTTTGAAACAGGCTCTACGTGCTTGATTTGATAAGTTCCGCTCTACGCTTATTAGCTTCTCCTTTGTCCAGAGTCAGTACGATTTCTCTTTATTTCTTTACAAGACTGCTAAGGAAATCGTCTTACTTCTGGTATATATTGATGATATTGTTATTACAGGAACTGACTCTGAATTGATTTCTCAGCTTCAGGAGCATCTTCAGGGTTCTTTTCATATGAAGGACTTAGGTCCTTTATAGTATGTTTTAGGCCTTGAGGTGCATTCTAGCTCGGTTGGTATTTTCTTACACCAGCATAAATACAGCCATAAGTTAATTGTTTTGGCTGGCCTTCAAGATGGTCATTCTGTTGATATCCCCTTAGAAGTGAATATTAAATATCATCGTGATGAGGGTGATTTTCTCTCTGATCCCTCTTTATATAGACAACTGGTGGGGAGCCTGAACTATCTGACTATTACTCAACTTGATATTTCCTTCGTTGTTCAACAAGTTAGTCAATTTATACAGGCACCTAGGCACCTCCACCCGGTCGCTGTTTGTCGCATTGTTCGATATTTGCAAGGCACTTCTACCCAAGGTCTTTTCTTCCCTGTGGACTCTCTTATTCATTTGGTTGCATATAGTGATGCTGATTGGGGTGGTTGTTATGATACTCGACGTTCAATTACTGGTTGGTGTATGTTTCTTGGTACCTTTCTCGTTTCTTAGAAAAGCAAGAAGCAAGATTGGGTATCTAAGTCCTCCACTAAGTCTGAGTATCGCGCTATGTTCTCTGCATGTTCTGAAATTGTTTGGCTTTGGGAACTGTTGGGTGAACTTGGGTTTCCTCAAATTGAGCCTACTCCACTCTATACTGTCACGGACTTAGTTGGTTTTGCCTAAGTCGTGCGGCACCCTTGCGTGTCCGTCCGCAAAGGTCAGTCTCCCCAAAGCCTCCCATGTCCCTTAGTACCCACAAAAGAGAGAACGGGTTAGAGAAAACGTCTCATTCGGGATCCACAAGCAAACATCTCTGAAAACACTTCATAGATAATGCAAATTACAAACAGACTTTACAAGCTCTGAACAGTTGCACAGCAAAGGGTTAAAATGGTCCATTACAGACCGAAAATCTCTCACATGTGTCCACATGACACAACCTTTATTTACAAGCATAAAGCGGCCACCAACCTAACTAAAATGGGACTATTAAGCCTTCGGCCGTCCTTCTACATGCTGTACAAAGCATGAACATACCAAAAAACACGGGCATACATAAGCATTACATCAAACATCCGGTTTAGAAGTTTGTCCACGACAACACGGACAATACTAATGCTATTCAAATTATTAATAACCCAGTATTTCATGAGCACACCAAGCACATTGAAGTCGATTGTCACTCTATTCGTGAAGCATATGATGCTCACGTCATCTCTCTTCTGCATATCACCACCGATCTCCAGACCGATGATATGTTTACTAAGGCTCTCTCCCGACACCGACATCACTTTCTTATTGACAAATTGATGCTTTTTGATCATCCAGCATCAATTTGAGGAGGGATATCAATGGCAGAGATTATGGCAGAAATTATGACAAAGATTACGAGATTTATTTTACCATAATTAGTGTATTATATCAATGACAGAGACTGAGATTTATTCTATCATAATTAGTGTATTAGCTGTGTATATATTCTTACCTAAAATAGATTGTACAGAAACTCTTATTTAATGGAAAGGATCCTCAAGAGGAGGTCATTCAGCTATTTACTCAAAACTTGTCAACACTGTGATAGCATAAACAAATTTATTTAAAAGTAAAAACTATTATGTTGAAACTTAGGTTCTACAAACTACAAAGACAACAATCATGCTCATGATCAAACGACTATTGTGGAATTTTCACATTATTCATAAAACAGCCAATCACTGCATATATCAAATCAAACGAAGGTGGTGAATTTCAAGTTCTGATCAGAATAATTTTCTATATATTTCATGGAAGACCAAATAAGAAACTGAAAAAGATCTAGATTGAATTCAAGGAACAATTTAACAACTGCAATCAGAACATCAGATGAGAAACTTGGTACAATGATATGCAAAATAGTAAAGTTAGAAAGAAAAGAAAAGTGGAGTAGCTCTGAAATCAAGGTTTGCAATACTACCGTCTTTGTAATACAATGGATCTATAATACGCCACAAAATTTCTACCATGGACCAGTGTCATACTGGTCTAAGTCCTGACCGATACGGAATCAGGAAATAAAATTACAAACCTTGGCTGAAAGAAAGAAAATGATCAACATGAAAAAGAAGGCTCCATCAATATACATGCAGTCAAACTATTCTAGCCCTTCTATTGATTGTGAATGGCAGTTGTGGTGCTTGTGCATGAACACTCTTTTATGCACATGACTCTAATAGGCACACTTTAAGGAGCCACCAAAATTCAACAGACCTATTCAAAATCATCATTATCTGTAATTATATATTAAAAGTGGACAGGCATCTTGATTTAGATATACCACAGCAAATCCCCCTTTATAAAACCATAGAGCTAGCAACTGATGAAGGCAAGATCTCCTTGATGTGGATAATGTCAGTAAGTCCTCTCAACACTCATGCATATGAGTAATGCGTACAAATGAACCCCTCTTAATAATATAAGATTGCAGCCCTGCTATTATGCCTAAAAGAAAAAAAATTACACAACCAACCCCAATTGCCTTGCACAAGTAGAAAAGGCATCTAAAGTATATGTGCAAGTACCATCATTTGTCTGCTAGTCTAAATTGAAAATTCCAGACTATTAGAAGGTATATGTGCTAATCAACAATAACGATAAATGAATGAAATAATGAAGATGTCTGGTTTTTCCAAATTAAAACTATTTTATGGCATGTATAGAAAATCTGCTTGTAACCTAGAAAAGCAGGAGCCTTCAAACTGACGTGAAAAACTATATATAATGGATTAAGGACAACTAAAATCAGAATCCAGTTTAGTTATGTCATGGTCTCAGTTCTTAGAGCCTCCAGAAATATGGGCCTTTTGTTGGATTCACGGTGTTCTTTTTATGTATTTCATACCACTATTTTGGCTTGTATTGCAATGTTTCATGTGACCTTTGATAGCAGATGGTGATTAACTAGGCTACTAGCATTATTCCATTATAATAAATATCTTCAATGCTTAAAAATAGCCTTTCAATACAGTAATAGTATGTTATTGATTATTTTGACTTCTTAAAAAACTCTTTTATGGATTTGCACCTCATAATAGGTTGCTTATGAAAAAGGTACATGGTATTACACGAAAGGATGTTGATTGTGATATTTGTCCAGTGTCATATCTCAAGGGCTTTTATGCAACATGCTTCAAGCAGTATGATAGATGGCAACAGAGAGGCCTATATTTTGTTACAAGTTACAAGTACCACCTTGATATGGCATTATTTGAAGTCTATAGATTTTCAAAATTATCTAATCAATGTAGGATGTGGAGTTAAAACAGTATATGATGATGGCCAAATGTAAATTGGCAATAAGATTAAAAAAAGACTGAACCCAGTGTCTGAGGCTTCTTCCATTGCAATGTGTCTAGAGATTATAAAAATACAGAGTGTTACCTTATTTCCATGAATCGAATTCTAGTTACACAGGTTGCAACAGAGTAACCTTACTGCTAAAGCTGACAATAGGGGTACCAGAAAAACTAATTATTTCTTGCTTTTACAATTTGATAGTTAGTCAGCTTATGTACGATTACAATTGTGTTTCCCCTTTCAAGATATTTTGCTCTTATAGATTATATAGGCAATAACAATCAAAGCTAGAATTACAAAAACAACAAAATTTTGAATCACATAAGACATGTATCCCAACAACATTAATGAGCAATTATTCATCACATGATAAAAGATGCCGCCATAAGATCACAACAAGGTTATATGGAGTGAGATTTAATCTTCATGAGTTGATCAATTGGCACAAAGAAATGTGAGGCCAATATGCATGACTACATATCAAATTTGATTAAACTAGCCATGATCGAGTTGCCTGCATATATATTCAAAACCAAAAGCAGATATGATTCTTACACTAACTGAGAGAGAAGATCAGCACGAAGGACAGTCAACAGCTTCAGTCCACCAGGATGTGCGTTCAGTCGTTCAAAGAAACCAGCATACATAGGCTTGAGAGCATCCCGAAGATTCCGCTCCATCCTATAAAACACAGCAAGAATACCCCCATCTTCAAGCACACGATTCTCTTGATTCACATCGGCGGCTGATTAAACAGAGAGATAATATTTCACAAAGATCCTCCATAAGGGAATCAAAAATTTTAAAGAACCAAAAAAATGTGGAGGAAACAGAGCACACCATTGGAATCAATGCTGTGAGGAAGCTCGACACTAAGATACTGCCGCATGAGCTCACAAACTCGAGCTCTGTTGACATCATAATCCCTGGCAAGGCCCAGAAGCAGTTCCCTGCGCCCTTCCTGAGATAGGCCCAAATAAGCCTACAAGAACCAGCCACGATATTCAGATGACGCTTCAAGGCTTAAATTGACATCAAGAAGAGATCATAGTCTGACCTGCGAGAATTCTTCAAGATTGGCGTCCATCGGCTCGGTTTTGTCGGTGGGGATCGAGAAGGACGCCCGCATCAATTCTTTGACATCCTTCAAAGAAACCCTAAAAAGGAAAAGAAAGACTGGTAATGAACCCGAGATACCGAGCGAGAACGCTAAAAGAACAAAGAACCGAGTCAGGAGGGCGGGATGAAGAGGACCTCCGTGCGCCGGTGCTGCTGCCATCGTCATCAGCGTCGCCAGAGCAGGTGGCGCCCTGGAAACCACAGATCGGGATAGGCTTCAGGAACGCGAATGAAAGAAGGGTTCAAGAAGGAAGATAAAAAAAAAGAGTTCATAAAAGGAGAACTCGCGTCAATCGCACAACCACCTGAGGTGGAAGAGGGGGGCGATCGGGGCGGAGGAGCTGCTGCCGATGGACGGGGTGGGTGGGGGACGCCATTCGAGCTCTCATCAGGATCGCCAAACTCTTATTCTTCATCCGCCGATGAATGCGAATAACCAACCGACATTGTGCGTCTGCTAGCAGCTTCAAAATTTAGACACACAACATCAAATCGAATAGCTAAAACAAAATGAAGTTATTGAACTCATCATGGATCTCTAAATGACGCCTTACGTTTAATATACTGACGTGGGAGACGAAACAAGGCCCACGAGCCACGCCAATGAAAACACGACACGTGGTCAATCCGGGATTATCCCTTGCGTCATATTTCTGATGCAACGAAGGTAAAAGACCAACTCTCTTTCTTTTACTGTTCGATCTTGGGTTGTGCTTTGATTTATTACCAGAGGAGTATTCGATCGGGCATAAACCTCAACAAAAAATATATTTCAAATAAGATTTCTTATAAAACTTGTTCTCATAATAGAAGTAGAAAAAAAATATAAGAACCACCCACCTCAGAAATGAAGTTAGAGAACGAAGAGTTAAAAGGCAAAAAAAAAAAAAAAGCATATGATATGGTGTCTATTTATACGTATTCGAAGAAAAGATTTTTCTGAACTAAGTAGTAAGATTTTTTCATGCAGTTAAAAAATTCTCTTTATTATCATGTCCCGATTGAGTTTCTGTTAATGATATCGATCTTGAGTAGATGTAACTATTTATGAGTGAAAGACTTCATGAGTAAGTCTGCTAGTTGATCAGTCGTATATATATGAGAGACACAAAGTTGATGTCTAATAACTTGATCTCATATGAAGTAAAAGTCGATGGTAATGTATTTTATGCGTGAGTGGAACACTAGATTGACACATAAGTAGGTAGCTCCAACATTGCCACAATATATTGTATGAGTGAGGGTAGAGTTATGTTGAGTTCCTTAAGGAGATTTGTAAGCTAATTGAGTTCAGTAGAAGCGGTAGCGATGGCATAATATTCAACTTCAGTTGTAAATCATGCAATTATCTTTTGCTTCTCAGAACTCCAACTTATTGGATTAGAGCCAAGAAAGATAATATACCATAACGTGGATGTTCTATCATCAAAATTTCCTACCCAATTAGTATCAGCAAAGGCATAGAGACGAAGTGGGGTGTGTTTTCAAAGAAAAAGATTATGATTAAGGGTCCTTTTAAGATATCATAAAATTTGTTTAACCGCAGACTAATGTATAATAGAAGGCTTGTGTATGTATTAAGATAATTTATTAACTACAAAAGAGATATCTGGATGAGTGAGAGCCAAGTGCTGTAAGGAGCCAAGTACTTATCGGTATTGAGTTGAGTCTATAATAAGGTTATCATTACATAATTTGAGTGATTCACTAGTAGAGAGAGGAGTTACAATCTTTTTTACATTCTACATATTTATCTTTGATAATAAAATAAATATGAAATATATGTACCGATAGGAGGGAGCAAAATGAAAATCTACATTGACAACGGTGATCAGGGAGGAAGAAGTGTTGGTGTAGATCATCATCGCCTAAGGTGGGTTGCTGGTAAATGAGGTCTTCAAAGCATTTAGCTCTATGCAATATTTTATAAAGTTGCAGATCTCTCTGTAGCAGTTCTACAGTTGGGAAACTAGGCGGTGAAGAACGTGAAAAGTATTGTTGCGTGATTTGTCGCCGAATATTACTGTTGTACTTTGCTTAGCAGCGATGCAGTGATAGGCAGCAAGTGGCGTGGAAATGGTTCTAGATGCTCGTCGAGGCGAAGGAGTTCGGGTACACCGTAGAAGGTGGAGCAGGATGCAATGGAGCTGCACTCACCTCGATGTAGCTTTGTCAAAGGCCACGCCTCGCAGGATGTTGCAACGTAGTGGTTGCCCCTGGCAGCGTGGTGGTGATAGAGAATCTACAGCAATGAGCAAGAAGAAGAGAGTGTGGGGAAGAGGTTCTATTCACCACTAACGTGTGGGCAGCAGCTCCGCAGACAAGCTGTGTACGCCGGATCAAGGGTGAAGTCAAGGAGTCCGTTCTTGGAGGAGGGTTGTTGAAGAATGGTCTGAAAGCCGGAGCAATGGCAGAGAGCAATGATGGCCTGAAAGCCGGAGCATCCTCGATCACTTTGCTCGCTGTCGCCTTTGCCTCTTCTTCTCTAAACCGCTCCTCCCATCCAACAACGACGATCTTGGTCGTCTCTGGGGCGCGATCGCCTAAGAATCGATCCACGGTGATTGGGTCGAATTATGTGGCTTTGGTGCTTTGCTTGGGCAATGGGGATGAGGCGCCCCTTTCTCGCTCGAGCAGGATGGGACGTGATCAGAAGTAGGAAGCTAGTGGTGTCGAGATCGAAATTGGTGGTGCCGGGGACATTCTTGCCAAACCTAGAGCCCCTGCTGAAGTTTGAGATGCCGTGAAGTGCTTTAGACCACCAGTTGTAGTGAGGAAGCTCACGGCACTACATGTTGGCGTCCTGATTTGTTAGAGCTGGCCCCAAGAAATTTATCAAAGGGTAATTTGGCAACCCAATAAAGACAATAAAGCAAAAGAATAAAAGAGATAAGAACACTAGATTTACGTGGTTCGATCAATTGACCTACATCCACGGACAAAAGAGGAGCAAATCACTACTATAAAAGGGACAATTACAAATGGCTTAGGAAGATGTTCCTAGGCCATAAAACACTTGAAACTACTAAACAAGAAAAGTCTAAAGCAAACAATTAGGTTTTCTTATGGTGCAGATGACTTCAAAGCCCAGACCCTTATTTATAGTTGCAAGATGAGATAACAAGCTTAATTTTTCCGATGTGGAACTATGTGGGACTTGCCAAACTAATAAATCTCCACCTTGGTATGTTCCAACATTGACAATTAATAAAACTTGCTCCACCTTCTTCACAAAAGCCCCAACGGGCAATCACCAATAATGAACACTAACTAAGTCCAAGCACTGCTTGAACTTATAAACTAGAAGAGGGTTCGTAAGCATATCAGCTGGATTGTCCTTCATATAAATTTTCCAAATAATGACCTTTCCCTTAGCAATGATATCACGAATAAAATGAAACTTCACATCGATGTGTTTCGTCCTCTCATGATACATTTGGTCTTTAGTCAAATGAATAGAACTTTGACTATCATAGTAAATTGTAGGAACACCTTGATGCAGACATAATTCGCCGAAACTATTAAGCTGTAAGGGTCTGGCGGTGGCACCGCCCAGCACCCGAGAGCTGGGTGGTGGCACCGCCCAGCATCCGAGAAGTCGGGCGTTGGCACCGCCAGTGCAATGGTCGACAGGCGGTGGCACCGCCAGCCTCGGGAACTCAAGGGAACTCAAATTTTGGAGATCAAATTTGAATCCTCTTGGGGTCTATGTGTTGAGATAAGTGTGCAGGATTAACTATGATGAAAGTTAGACAAGCAGCAGGAGTTGCGCCGGAGTCAAGTTTATGATCACGTTGGGAGTTCGAGAGTTCGACGGAAGTTTGGACGGTCGTCGGAGGTTCTGCGGGAACAAATCCGAGAAGTCCAGAAGCTTGCCAAGCGAAGCTCGTCGGAACTCACCAAGTGGATTGTCGCAAGTCCAAGAGTTTGCCGGAAGTCCGTAGGAGCATCACCGAGGGTTCATCGGATGATCGACGAAAGTTCGCCGGAAACTCGCCGGAAGAAGCGAGTGACGCACCGAAGCAAAGCTACAGAAATTATCTTAGATTTAATCGTAGTTAGCATGTTGATTAAGTTGGAAATGGGAGGTGATCCCATTAGCTTAATCTTGGGGCAATTGGGCCCCTGAAAAACCGAAATTGGGCCGAATGGAGCTACCCATTCGGACCCTGATTGCACTAGGAGGTGCAACCGCCCAAGCCAGGAGGTGGCACCGCCTGGGCTAAGTCTCCCAGCGAGACTGGGCGGTGCAACCGCCCTAGCCAGGAGGTGGCACCGCCTGAGCTCAATCTTCGAGCAAGATTGGGCAGTGCAACCTCCCCTAACAGAGAGGTAGCAGCGCCTGAGCTCAGTCTTCGAGCAAGACTAGGCGGTGCAACCTCCCCTGACAGAGAGGTAGCACCGCCTAAGCTCGGTCTTCGAGCTCTAGCAGAGAGGTGCAACCGCCTCAGTCAGGAGGTGGCACCGCTTGGGGCTTAGTCTCCGAGCCAGACTCAAGCGGTGCAACCGCCCTTGACAGAGAGGTGCAACCGCCTGGGCTCAGTCTTCGAGCTCTGCCAGGCGGTGCAACCGCTCCAGTTAGGAGGTGCAATCGCCTGATCCCGGAATTCCGGGATTTGATCGTTTTGAGCTCCAAATTTGAACTGGGTTGGGGCCTATAAATACCCCACCCATTCAGCACTGAAGAGATATAGACCTACACCGAATTCTAGATCTTTTCTGTGATTCTAAGAGCTCAAATTTGTGTTAAGTCCAAAAGTTCTCCTCTTTCTGTTCTTCAAGTCTTGAGTTGTAAAGAGAGGAGAGAAAGGTTTTGTAAGGGTTGTCTCCTGAGCCCGTCAAAAGGAGTGAAACTGTAAAAGGGCAGTTGGCCTTCGCCTATTGAAGGAAGGCCTCTAGTTGACGTCGGTGACCTCGTCAGTGGAGGAAGCCAAAAGTGGAGTAGGTCAAGGCTGACCGAACCACTCTAAATCTCTGGTTTGCTTTTGTTTTGAGCACTTTATCATTACTGCAAACATCCTACATAGCTACTACTCTCTACGCTTTTACGAACAAGTTTCTAAGTTCTGATCTTTCCGAATCTGCATTCAGACGTAAATCGGTGTTTTCGTACGATCTTTACATTATAGTTTACGTTTACATTTTGATTTTATTTATAATTGCAAATTGTCTTCTGCGATTTTACGAACGAGTTTCTAAGTTCAGATCTTTTCAAACTGTGTTTTAGACGTAAACTACTTTTAAACGTAAAACTACGTTTAGACGTAAAACTACGTTTAGACGCAAATTGCGTTTAGACGTAAAACTGCGTTTTAGACGTAAACTGAGTTTAGACGTAAACTGAGTTTAGACGCAAACTACGTTTAGACGTAAAACTACGTTTAGACGTAAAACTGCGTTTAGACGCAAACTGCATTTAGACGCAAATTGCGTTTAGACGTAAACTATGTTTAGACGTAAACTGTGCTCAATCTTAAGTAATATTAGAATCGGCTTTTACATCGACATCGTTTTTATCGAACGAACGTAGGTTTCGTTTTTAATCGCTGAAAGATTTCCGCTGCACTAATTCACCCCCCCCCCCCCCCCTCTTAGTGCTCTCGATCCTAACATAGATGGTCCCGAGTCTATTGACGAAGATGATCCAAAAGAAGAACAATATTCCGTAGCTGAGGATAGACCATAAAGAGATATTCGAGTACCACAAAGATATGAAAATTTGGTTACATATGTTTTGTCTGATGCAGAAGAAACAGGTGAAGTTGGTGAGCCTACTACCTACTCAAATGCAGTTTCCTGTGATAATTCCACTAAGAAGTTGATTGCGATGAATGAAGAAATTGAATCTCTCCATCAGAATAGAACTTGGGATCTTGTGAAGCCGCCTTCATGTAAGAAAATTGTTGGATGCAAATATTAGGACCGGAGCGGCACTAAGAGGGGGGGGGGTGAATTAGTGCAGCGGATTAAAACTTCAGTTTTGATAAATCTTTCGTACGATGAAAAGCAATATCAATAGAAATCGATTTTAGAAGCTTGATAACTTAGAAACGTATGGAAGTGTAGTAACTAAGTAGAGAAGTTTGCAGTATGTAAATGGCAAGAGTAGGATGCAAACCAGATAACACGGCAGTTTTTAAAGTGGTTCGGTCAAAATGACCTACATCCACTTGCGAAGCCTTCTTCGAAGAGGCTTCCAACTTCCACTAGCAAATTTCTTGTAGGGGAAGGACTAATACCCCTTTTACAACCTTTACAAGTGGTTCACACTCTTACAATTCTTTTCAACAAGATGGGAGGAGGTGAACACTTAAGCAATATGAAAAACAAGGCTTGCAAAGACTATTCTAAGGCTCTTAACTCAAACTATTGCTTTTCAAAAGGTTGTTTTCTCTGCTGAGAATTGGGGAGTATTTATAGACCCCAAGAGGATTCAAATTTGATCTCCAAAATTTGAGTTCCCTTGAGTTCCCGAGGCTGGCGGTGCCACCGCCTGTCGACCATTGCACTGGCGGTGCCAACGCCCGACTTCTCGGATGCTGGGCGGTGCCACCACCCAGCTCTCGGGTGCTGGGCGGTGCCACCGCCAGACCCTTACAGCTTACTAGTTTAGGCTCCAAACTTGGCCCAAACCAGTCCAAACTCGAGCCCAATTGGCCCCTACTTGGGTTATAGGATTAACACCTAATCCTAACCCTAAGTAACATGCTAACTACGAATTTAAAGACATTTTCTAAGCTATTACAAAGTCTGCAAGTTAAGACTTCTTTCGACGAGCTTCCGGTGAACTTCCGGCGATCTTCCGACAAACTCTCGGAAACCATTCTGTGGACTCCCGACAAGCTCGTAGACTTCACGATTTGATCTCGGCGAGTTCCAATGAGCTTCTTTGGCAAGCTCCGATCTTTCTCGGTGAGCTCCATGAACTTCCGACGAACCTTTTGGCGAGCTTCCGAAAAACCCTTCGGCAAGCTCCCTACTCATTCTCGGCTAGTTCCGGCAACATTCCCGACGAACCTTCGGACTTCCGTCGAAGTCTCGAACTCCCAACGAATCCTTCGTGCTTGACTCCGGCACTTTGTTTCGCTTTATGTCTTCATCGTTATCGTAGTTAATCCTGCACACACAAGCCAAAACTATACTCCGATCTAGACAATTATTACAACGCGAATTGACATTCTGTTGCCCGGTAGGTCATTGGTTGGCGCTTCGTCCGATTCTTTGGTGCATCGTCCTCTCTTGCGGCTTGTTGCCCAATCGGTGGTTGACCTCCGCAACCCCAATATCCTTGGCGCAATTCCACTCTCCTTGGCCTGACGCCCGACGTCCGAAGCCTTCTGCCATCCAATACCCTGACTTGATCTCCTCTAGCACAACGTCAATTCCTCCTGCGTTAACTGTCTAATCCTGATCGAGTAGACCTGCATCACTCAAAATGCAGTTAAACATAAACATAATTATCAATTAGTTTCATCATCAAAATACGAGATTCAACAATCTCCCCCTTTTTGATGATGACAACTAATTGATGACTAACGGAGTTAACTTTAACTCCCAGGAGTTTAACCAAACTCCCCCTATCAATATGCCATTGATAGAACACTTGGATTATCCCTAATCCAAGTAACATTCATCACTAGTTTTGATAAACATTTAAACCATCATGCATATATATAAAATATTCAATTTAATGCATGAAGTCATCAATATACTTCTCCCCCTTTGTCATCAACAAAAAGGAGAAGTTACTACTCTTATGTGTTTAGAGAAAAAAAGTTTCATACATTGCATGAAAAACATAGTATCAAATTTTATCATCATGCAATCTAGCAATTAAAGATGTGTAAGTTTAGCATGTTTGCATTTCTTGATATAACAACTAATTGCTTCTCTTTAGACTACATGCTAGCAAGTTTCAAGCTAGCAAATTTTTGCTTCCTTTGCAATATTTGAGCTAGCAATTTTTCTTCCGTCACAAGTTAGCATGCTTTGTATTTTGAGATAGACAAGATAGCACATTTGCTTTTTTGAGATAGCAACTCTTTTGTGATAGTGATCTTAGCAAATTTTACATCATGCAAAGTAGCAAATTTTTGTGATGTTCAAAATAGTAAGTTCTTTCTTCTCTTTAGAGAAGTGCTATTTTTGCTTCCTTTACAAAGTGCAAGCTAGCAAAGTTTTTGAAAAAGTGAGCAAGTTTTGCAACATACAAGCTAGTAAAAATTTCGAAAGCAAATGCAAGATAGCTTTCTTATGTAGGCCCATGACTCTTGCTTCCTATTGCAATGTGCAAGTTGCAAGTTTTTGAAATATCCAAGTTCAACATTGGATACCAACATTGCATAATTAACATAATCTCCTAGTTTTATCATTATGCAATTTTGCTATCATCATAGATATGCAAGGTAGTATGATAGTAATTTCTACAACATACAAGCTAGCAAATTTTACAATATTTTTAGAGCATGCAAGCTAGTAGTTTTGAGATGTACAAGAAAGCAACCCTTGCTTCTTGAAATATACAAGTTTGCTAGATGTTCACGTTAGAAAGTTTTGCTTCTTGAGATAGGCAAGATAGTAATATTTAAGAAGACAACTTTTGCTTCTTAAAATAAGCAAGTTAGCAATCTTTGCTACTTAAGATAGACAAGCTAGCAATCAAGTTTTGCATCTCCTTGACTTGTGCAAGCTAGCTATCTCCCCCTTTGTCATTGTCAAAAAGAAGGGAAGAACAATACAATCATGTAATTCATTTCCCTTTACTATATAATCTTCAAATCATGACAAGGGTAAATAACAAAGATAAAATTGATTGTCAAAAGACATATATCATTTTTGACAAATTTCTTCAATTGTAAATAGAAAACATGATATGAAACAATCTTGATTCAAAAGGAAAACTCAAGTTATAAATTATCAAGATATCAAGTAGCGTATCATGGTTTACAAGAACAAGTTTCTTGTTAGTTAATAGCGAAAAGAATCATAGGAGAACAAAATCTCAATTCATGCATATAAAATCTTATGATTCACATCATATGCAATACATTACATACATCATCAAAATAAAAAGCTTAAGTATTGCATATATCATTCCAAATCATAAATATTTCAACTCATGATGGTATTAATTTGTCAAATTGCATCCTACCATGCATGATCATAACTTTTCATTTGTATGCATCAAAATAATATCAAGAGTATTTCATGCATAGTGTCATATCACCACATAAGGAATATCAAGAAGAAAATAATTGGGTAATTAGATAAACATTTCATGAATACAAGGAATTGTATAAAATTCATATCATGAAAAGATAATACCAAAAGACATGTTTTCTTTTGAAAAATCTCCTCTTAAATATTCAAAGAGAGAATCATGAACATTCTTGGTTTACATAAAGTTTCAAAACATAAATATCAAGATCATGAATACTAAAAGACTATGAAACATTTCGACAAATCTCCTTTTAAATAGAAAACAATCTTGATTCATAAAGGATTTCATGTTATAAATTTCAAGAGATCAAGATCATGATTTCGATAAAAATTTATTCAAATTTAAATCATCAAAATCATTATCAAAATCCAAGAGATTCACAAAGATGATACAAATGGATTCATCAAAATCAATAAGATTGAGCAAAATAATTTTCAAGAATGTTTTCCTGTTTTCGATTATTTCAAAACATATGATTTTGTTTTATTTATGCCAAATAAAAACATGTATCATGTTTAAAACCGAAAGAGTAAGACTTATTTCAGCAAAGATCAATGAGGTGCTTTCATTATGGTAAAAATCAATAATCCATAAATCGTAAGATACATCATGCATAATTTCGAAATTTACTAAGCATGATCAATATGCATGACACTAAAACATGGTTTCGAAATGTTTAATATGTTTATTACACAATTTCAACATTATGCATCATTATATATAACTTTACAATGTCATACATAAAATTGTCAAATCATAGTATTAAAATATTAATATTTTTATTACAACTTTATGTATCATTAAGTGTACAATTGTCAAGCATGACACTTCACTATTTCATATAAGCATGCCTATTTCATTTATGTCAAATCAAAATATACATTATTTTTTAAACCCACTTTTATGTCAAATAAAAAAAATGCATCATTAAGCATGATCATTATGCATTACTTCAAATCAAACATGATTTCATTTATTTTCAAAATATTCATCATGTTTATTTTCATGAGATTCACAAGATTGGTAAACTAAATTCATTAATCTCAATAGGATATAAAATTCATTTCCATTTCATATAATTGATTTCATGTGAGGGTGTTCAAGTCTTTTTGTGAAAACATGTATCATCATTTAAAATCAAAACATAAGTTTCGTCATAAAGTCGTCAAGACCAAACACATCAAAAATAAAACATCATGATATCACATCTATCATCAAAAGACTATCAAGAAATTCATACATATATGTACATGCACTATGTCATCTTAATATGTCATGAGAATGTCATCTTAATTCGTCATAAACATAATTAAACCAAAAACATGTTAATCCAAAATAAGAGTATCAAATCAACATTTACTTCAAAAACTCATGCATGACATAAAATCATCAAAATACACATGCATGGATTAATCCTAAGCATTATCACATATCATATAACTATCATCCATAATGTTGCATACATCATTCAATATTTCAAAAACATAACATGCATGAAACCTTAGCAATATACTTTTCATAATCAAATTTTTTAATTTTTCAAAGATGCTAAAAAGAAAAACATGATATAATTTTTTAAAAACATTTTTTTATTTCCTATTCTAAATTAAGCACTCATGAAACACTTTAAGTAATTTCAAAATAATTCAAGAGAGTTGAGTTACTTACCTTGTAATCGAAGCCCGTCAAAGCCCAATTCGCCGTTTCACCTTTAGAAGTTCTTGATTCATCCTTGGTTGCCTTCCTCTTCTTTGGCCTCTTCCTCCGTTCAAGTTCATTGTTTATTTTAGATTTTTGTTTAATAAATTTATTAAGATTTAGTGTTCGAAGTTCAAGTTCATCATTGTCCTCATCACTTGAGTCATCCCTCAAGTGGTATTCATTTGTAATGACAAGTAGATAAAGCAATGACAAGTTGTAAGGAAACTTTTCAACTAGCTGTACAACCATCAATGCAAAAAACATAGCCTGTCAAAGATCTTCGTTTATTAAAATCCGCAGCATAATCAGAGTCGACGAAACCAACCAAAGTGTCATGATTTTTCCGAAACTCCAAATAAGCATCTGAAGTCCCTAGAATACCTTCATTCCTTTTGAAGACCCATTTGCTGTTGAATCTCGTATTTTGATGATGAAACTAATTGATAATTATGTTTATGTTTAACTGCATTTTGAGTGATGCAGGTCTACTCGATCTGGATTAGACAGTTAATGCTGGAGGAATTGACGTTGTGCTGGAGGAGATCACGTCAGGGTATTGGACGGTAGAAGGCTTCGGACGTCGGGCGTCAGGCCAAGGAGAGTGAAATTACGCCAAGGATATTGGGGTTGCAGAGGTCAACCACCGATTAGGCAATAAGCCGCAAGAGAGGATGATGCACCGAAGAATCGGACGAAGCGCCAACCAATGACCTGCCGGGCAACAGAATGTCAATTCGCGTTGTAATAATTGTCTAGATCGGAGTAGAGTTTTGGCTTATGTGTGTAGGATTAACTACGATAACGATGAAGACATAAAGCAAAACAAAGTGCCGGAGTCAAGCACGAAGGATTCGTTGGGAGTTCGAGACTTCGACGGAAGTCCGAAGGTTCGTCGGGAATGCTGTCGGAACTAGCCGAGAATGAGTAGGGAGCTTGCCGAAGGGTTTTTCGGAAGCTCGCCAAAAGGTTCGTCGGAAGTTCACGGAGCTCACCGATAAAGATCGGAGCTTGCCAAAGAAGCTCATTGGAACTCGCCGAGATCAAATCGTGAAGTCTACGAGCTTGTCGGGAGTCCGCAGAATGGTTTCCGAGAGTTTGTCGGAAGACCGCCGGAAGTTCGCCGGAAGCTCGTCGAAAGAAGTCTTGACTTGCAGACTTTGTAATAGCTTAGAAAATGTCTTTAAATTCGTAGTTAGCACGTTACTTAGGGTTAGGATTAGGTGTTAATCCTATAACCCAAGTAGGGGCCAATTGGGCCCGAGTTTGGACTAGTTTGTGCCAAGTTTGGAGCCCAAACTAGTAAGCTGTAAGGGTCTGGCGGTGGCACCGCCCAGCACCCGAGAAGTCGGGCGGTGGCACCGCTAGTGTAATGGTCGACAGGCGGTGGCACCGCCAGCCTCGAGAACTCATGGGAATTCAAATTTTGGAGATCAAATTTGAATCTTCTTGGGGTCTATAAATACCCCCCAATTCTCAGCAGAGAAAACAACCTTTTGAAAAGCAATAGTTTGAGTTAAGAGCCTTAGAATAGTCTTTGCAAGCCTTATTTTTCATATTGCTTAAGTGTTCACCTCCTCCCATCTTGTTGAAAAGAATTGTAAGAGTGTGAACCACTTGTAAAGGTTGTAAAAGGGGTATTAGTCCTTCCCCTACAAGAAATTTGCTAGTGGAAGTTGGAAGCCTCTTCGAAGAAGGCTTCGCAAGTGGATGTAGGTCATTTTGACCGAACCACTTTAAAAACTACTGTGTTATCTGGTTTGCATCCTACTCTTGCCATTTACATACTACAAACTTCTCTACTTAGTTACTACACTTCCATACGTTTCTAAGTTATCAAGCTTCTAAAATCGATTTCCATTGATATTGCTTCTCATCGTACGAAAGATTTATCAAAATCGAAGTTTTAATCCGCTGCACTAATTCACCCCCCCCCCCCCTCTTAGTGCCGCTCCGATCCTAATAATTGATATCAGAGCTCAGTATTTCTCATTTCGGATTTACACCTGAGAGAAATGGCTCTTCATGGCTTTCAAGAGGGCTTATCGGTTGTTCGTCCACCGTTGTTTAACGGGACGGACTACACTTATTGGAAAACTCGAATGAGAGCTTTCTTACTTTCGTTGGATTTAAATTTATGGCACATAGTCGAAAATGGATTTGAAATGTCTTCTCTTCTGATGAACCATTGGAATGATTTGGAGAAGAAGATGTTTTCTCTAAATGCAAAGGCTATGAATGCCTTATATTGTGCACTTGACAAAAATAAATTTAATCACGTTTCGATGTGTGACTCGGCTTTTGATATCTGGAGAACTCTAGAGGTCACTCATGAAGGTACTAGCCGAGTGAAAGAGTCCAAAATCAATATTCTTGTGCATTCTCACGAACTTTTTCGGATGAAACCAAGTGAGTCCATCGAAGACATGTACACCCGTTCACGGATGTCATCAATGGACTCAAAGCTCTTGGTAAAAGTTTTTCTAATTTTGAACTAGTCACTAAAATCTTAAGATCCCTTCCAAAAAGTTGGGATTCTAAAAGAACCGCAATTCAAGAAACACAATATTTAAATATTTTTCCACTAGAAGAACTAATTGGTTCATTGATGACATATGAAATGATGCAAAATACACATGATGAACATGATGAACAAAATCACCTTCCAAAGAACAGGAAGGATTTGGAATACCATCTATATGCCATAGTTGAGATAACTCAACCTTGAATTCAAGACCTAAGAATTCAAGTGACGTATTGATAAGTTAGATCAGTTAAACTTATCAATACTCCCATCATGATACCTATCATGATGTATCTCTTCAAGGATGATGTGAAGGCTTGACATACATCATCAAGTTTGTATGATTGTGTTTGTAACTATTCATCATGCAGTTGAACATTATCATATAAAGCTGTGAAGCATTATTACATGATGTACACACTTCAAATATTCTAGCAAGTTTTGCATTTTCTTCACATGGTAAGATGTCAACTCAAGGCATAATGCAAACTATAGCACATGTTCATATATCTTTTGGTGATGCAAGGATGGCATAATCATAGCAGTGTTTATAGCATCACTCAAGTATTTCTCTATGATGCAAGTATGACATAGGCATAATCATGGCAGTGTTTATCAATTCATATATTTCTCTCCCTTTGTCATCAACAAAAAGCATGGTAATTGTGATACCAGGAAAATAATATTAGCAAGCTTATAGAGTAATTTTGCTTTGAATACTTCTTCCCCTTTTTGTTATAATCCATTGTATACGTAAAGATATTGCAAGATGGAATACATACACAGGAATCACTTCATCAAATCTATTTCAGAAACTTATTTTTCATGAAAGTGTACGAGAAAATCTGTTTTATAGCATTCAAATAATAAGATGCATTCGAGCAAGATATTATCATGAAGACAAAACATTTCAACACATGTTATGTAATGGTAATCAAGTGAGTTGATCATTCAATAAAGTCCGAAAAATAATTTGAATTAGTTTAAGTATTCAGATACATCAACATTCCTAATTCTCTTCTTATGAAATTACAAGGTATTCAAAACTTTTAGCACAACATTCCATATCACTTAAAAAATTATACCATAAAAATCCGAGATAACCTTTCAATCACAAGGCACAAAACATAAGTTTACCACGATAGATGTATACAACCATATCAGAGATCATGACAAAGCACATTATGGTGAGTAACATAAGGAGTTTACAACAACAACAACCGTTCATACAAGTTCATTCATGAGGTGGAAAATTAAAGTGCCTAAACAAGGAGCTAAATTGACTATGAATTTGCTGCAGCTCAGATAGGATTTGATCTTGTCGTTGTTCAATCTGTTCTTGTCTCTATTCGAATAGGTCCATCCGAATCCCAATATCTTCGACGGATGATGTATGAGTTTGCTCAACTGGATGTATTTCCTCAAAGGGACAGATCGGAGGAGATTGGGTACCCCTAAATACAGGTGTTTTCGGTTCTGGTTCAGGTTGAGGGGGATCAGTTCTTCTTGGCATTCTAACCCAGTTACCGTTTCTATAATTACATCTTAGTCGGTGAAGTAGATTTTTGTTTATTATGCTAAATCTATCTACTTTCATTACTTCTTCTTTTGGTGATATTAGAATATCATAGGCTTTCATTATTCTAGTTATTATACCACCATATGGGAGCATCATGTCTTTCTTAGATAGTTCCAACATGTTTTGTTGGATAAGATAACCAAGACAGATGTCATTTCCTTTCATAATCATATACATAGTTCCTAATTCTAATTGGCTTACTTCATCATGATGATATTGTTTAGGAAGAATGATGCTAGTTAGGATGTGATGAAGTACCTTAGTGTTTAGAGGCAGTAAATGTTCACAACTTTTAGGAACAAATTCTAAGTTTGGATTGGCAAAAATTGTTTGTAGGGCTTCAACGTATGTTGTTCCAATATTTTCATCATCCCATGATCCTCTAAAGTAAAGTCCTCTACTTTTCATGGGAATGCCTATCATGTCGCAAATGAATCTATCCGTAATTGAAATATGTTGTCCTAAGAGATAGGTGGACATCCTTTCTTCTTTATCTACTAGTATGTTATTGTAAAACAATCTTACTAGTCTTGGATAGATGGGTTCATTAATTTGTAAGATAGGAAGTAGATCTAGGTTTGTAAACCATTGGATAGTCTCTAAGTCTCTTAGTTCATTCAGATCTACGTATTTTCCCTTATTGATACTTCTAAGTTTGAAGGAGAAAAATTTTTCAGCATGGTATTTTGAATCGAAATAGGTGGAATCAAAGTTTTCTACTAATCTTCTCTTTCCTTTGTCCCTTGAGGATCTTCTAGATCCCATAACTACTGCTATTTAGAATAATAGTGATGAGCAAAAGTAAATGAATCAAGAAATAGAGTTTAAGGGCTTCTTAGAGAGTACCTTAATGAGATCTTCAGGAGAGGGAAGGATTCTTGATGTTTTTGCTTCGAAATCGGAGGTATTTGGGAAGCTTACAGGAGTGAAATGAGAATGGAGGAGACTTGGAAGAGTAGAGGAGGGAATGGGAGTGAGTTGGGGTCGGTTCCACCGCCGGCCCTAGCGTGGGTTAAAAAGGCAGAGTTGCGGGCGGTTGCACCTCTGGCTGGAGCGGTGCAACCGCTGGCAACTCGTGGTAGCTGGAGGTGCCACCGCTAGCTGGAGAGGTGCCACCGCCTGCACCCAATGAGCACTTAACATGATTTGATCAGGGAGCCTTTGCTTTGAGGAGAGTTTTTCATTCAGAGCAATTTACGTTTCTTACATGATTTCGTATGAGTTTTTATTTTAAGGAAGAAGCTCTTGTACGATCAAGATAGATCTTTTAACGTGCGTACTCCTCATGTCGTACACATGTTGATAGTTTGTTTGGTATCCCCTTTAAGTTCATAACATATTTAGTCTCTTCATGATACAAGAATTGATTCGTAGATGATAAAATTGATGGGTTCGAAGATCAAGGGGATATGTGAATTTGGGAATCATATGTTTCTAATTCTAAAAAGTCAAATAAGGTTGTATCCAAATCGCATTTGTGATTTCATAACTTCCACTTGTTATTTAAGCATTGCGAGTTCCTTTTTGACTCTTGGGTTATGACTATCGAGAATCAAGGAGCAGAATATTATTTCTTGCTCTAGCCTAAAATTTTAATGTTTTTATAGGAAGGGATGATTTTTAGGTACCCATTTGCTTTTGGGTCCCTCACAAATAGATCGAAATTGTCTATCATGTTGCATAGAATTTATCATGGTTCCTTTAGGAACCCAAATCAATTTGTTTGGACTTATTTTCTTGAATGGACAACAATGTGTCTTGTGTCCAAATTTGTAACAAAAGTTACATTTTGCTTGGTATTGAACATGTAAGATGGGGCCTTTTATAAAGGTGGTTGGATTTAGGTGAGGACTTCTCACAAATCCAATTCCACTTCTTTTTGGAATGTGACCCTTGTTCGTAAGGATCATGTTCAATGATTTGCTACCAACCTCAAATTTCTTCAAGGTGTCCTTAAGTAGTACGTTTTCCTTTTGGTGAGTTTCTAGATCGTGACATTTGATACATGAATTTAAACTATCATGATATTCAATTTTTAACTTATCAAAATCACAGGTAAGACTATCATTCTCCTTTTTCAACAATTTGTATTTTCTATTGACAATCTTGCATTCATCAAATAAGTCATGGAAGGCATTTAATAATTCATCGAAAGATAAATCAACATCTAATAAATTCGTTACCTCCTCTCCGATGGCCATTAAGGCGTAATGAGCAACTTGCTCGGTGTTGGACTCCTCTTCTTCAGACGCGCTTGAATCATCCCATGTTGTTTGAGCACATTCTTTTTTGTTGTTATCTTTTTGGCTTGGGGACAATCACTCTTGCAGTGTCCCGGCTTTTTGCACTTATAGCAAATAACTTGGTCTTTCTTGGGTTCAAGTTTACTTTTAGTGTCATTCTTAAACTTGTTTCTTTTAATGAATTTTTTAAATTTTTTTGTAAGAAGTGCCAAGTCATCATCATAGTCCTCATCACTTGAGTTTTCTTTCAAGTGATCTTCCAAAGTTCTAAGTGTCATATCCTTCCTGTTCTTTGGAAGGATGTCTTCTTGCTCTTCATGAGCTTTGCAAGTCATCTCGTAGGTCATTAATGACCCAATTAGTTCTTCAAGAGGGAAGTTATTTAGATCTTTTGCCTCTTGAATAGCAGTGACTTTAGGATCCCAACTCTTAGGAAGGGATCTTAGAATCTTATTTACGAGCTCAAAATCCGAAAAACTTTTTCCGAGTCCTTTTAGACCGTTGACAACATCCATGAAACGGGTAAACATGTCGCCAATAGTCTCACTCGGTTTCATCCGAAAAAGTTCGAAAGAGTGTAACAAAAGATTGATTTTTGATTCTTTCACTCTACTTGTGCCTTCATGAGTCACTTCGAGTGTGTGCCAAATATCAAATGCAGTTTCACAAATCGAAACACGATTAAACTCATTTTTATCAAGTGCGCAAAATAAGGCATTCATAGCCTTTGCATTAAGAGCGAAAGCCTTCTTCTCCGAATCGTTCCAATCGATCATTGGAAGAGAAGACTTTGAAAAACCATTCTCGACAAGATTCCAGAGTTCAACATCCATAGAAATAAGAAAGATCCTCATTCGGGTCTTCCAATAGGTGTAGTCCGTCCCATTAAACATGGGTGGACGTGTAATGGAATGGCCCTCTTGGTTTCCGGCGTAAGCCATCTCTCTTGGGTTTTAATCCGTTTGAGAGTTAACCAGGCTCTGATACCAATTGTTAGGATCGAGAGCACTAAGAGGGGGGGGGGGGGTGAATTAGTGCAGCGGAAATCTTTCAGCGATTAAAAACGAAAGCTGCGTTCGTTCGATAAAAACAATTTCGATGTCAAAGCCGATTCTAATATTACTTAAGATTGAGCGCAGTTTACGTCTAAACGTAATTTGCGTCTAAATGCAGTTTGCGTTTAAACGTAGTTTTACGTCTAAACGTAGTTTGCGTCTAAACTCAGTTTACGTCTAAACTCAGTTTACGTCTAAAACGCAGTTTTACGTCTAAATGCAGTTTGTGTCTAAACGCAATTTTACGTCTAAACATAGTTTTACGTTTAAAAGTAGTTTACGTCTAAAACACAGTTTTACGTCTAAACACAGTTTGAAAAGATATGAACTTAGAAACTCATTCGTAAAATCGCAGAAGACATTTTGAAGTTATAAATAGAATCAAAATGTAAACGTAAACTACAATGTAAAGATCGTACGAAAACACCGATTTACGTCTGAATGCAGATTCGGAAAGATCAGAACTTAGAAACTTGTTCATAAAAGCGTAGAGAGCAGTAGCTATGTAGGAGGTTTGCAGTAATGATAAAGTGCTCAAAACAAAAGCAAACCAGAGATTTAGAGTGGTTCGGTCAGCCTTGACCTACTCCACTTTTGGCTTCCTCCACCGACGAGGTCACCGACGTCAACTAGAGGCCTTCCTTCAATAGGCGAAGGCCAACTGCCCTTTTACAGTTTCACTCCTTTTGACGGGCTCAGGAGACAACCCTTACAGAACCTTTCTCTCCTCTCTTTACAACTCAAGACTTGAAGAACAGAAAGAGGAGAACTTTTGGACTTAACACAAATTTGAGCTCTTAGAATCACAGAAAAGATCTAGAATTTGGTGTAGGTCTGTATCTCTTCAGTGCTGAATGGGTGGGGTATTTATAGGCCCCAACCCAGTTCAAATTTGGAGCTCAAAACGATCAAATCTTGGAATTCCGGGATCAGGTGGTTGCACCTCCTGACTAGAGCGGTTGCACCGCCTGGCAGAGCTCGAAGACTGAGCCCAGGCGGTTGCACCTCTCTGTCAGGGGCGGTTGCACCGCCTGAGTCTGGCTCGGAGACTGAGCCCCAAGCGGTGCCACCTCCTGACTGAGGCGGTTGCACCTCTCTGCTGTTAGGATCGAGAGCACTAAGAGGGGGGGGGGGTGAATTAGTGCAGCGGAAATCTTACAGCAATTTAAAAGCTAAAGCTGCGTTCGTCCGATAAAAAATGATTTCGATATAAAAGCATAATCACAGTGCAGTTTGCGTCTAAGTGCAGTTTTGCGTCTAAGCGCAGTTTGCGTCTAAACACAGTTTGCGTCTAAGCGCAGTTTGCGTCTAAGCACAGTTTGCGTCTAAGCGCAGTTTGCGTCTAAGCGCAGTTTGCGTCTAAACTCAGTTTTACGTCCAAACGCAGTTTTACGTCAAAACGCAGTTTTACGTCTAAACACAGTTTTACGTCTAAATGCAGTTTTGCGTCTAAACGCAATTTTACATCTAAACGCAGTTTTACGTCTAAACGCAGTTTTACGTCTAAACGCAGTTTTGCGTCTAAACGTAGTTTTACGTCTAAACGTAATTTTACGTCTAAATGTAGTTTTGCGTCTAAAAGCAGTTTTGAACCTTGAAAAGCATTTTACGTAGAAAGCAATTTGCAGTTATAAATGGAATCCGAATGTAAGCGTAAACTGCAGTGTGAAGATCGTACGAAAACACGATTTACGTTTGAATGCAGATTCTGAAAGATCAGACTTTAGAAACTCGTTCGTAAAGGCGCAGAGGGCAGTAGCAATGTAGGAGGTTTGCAGTAATGATAAAGTGCTCAAGGTAAAAGCAAACCAGAGATTTAGAGTGGTTCGGTCAGTCTTGACCTACTCCACTTTTGGCTTCCTCCTCCGACGAGGTCAGCAACGTCAACTAGCTGCCTTCCTTCAATGGGCGAAGGCTAACTGCCCTTTTACAGTTTCTCTCCTTTTGACAGGCTCAGGAGACAACCTTTACAGATCCTTTCTCTCCTCTCTTTACAACTCAAAACTTGAAGAACAGAAGGAGAACTTTAGGACTTTACACAAATTTGAGCTCTTAGAATCACTGAAAAGATCAAGAATTCGGTGTGGATCTGTATCTTTTCAGTGCTGAATGGGTGGGGTATTTATAGGCCCCAACCCAGTTCAAATTTGGAGCTCAAAACGATCAAATCGATCAAATCCCAGAATTCTGGGATCAGGCGGTTGCACCTCTTGACTGGAGAGGTGGCACCGCCTGGCAGAGCTCGAAGACTGAGCTCAGGCGATTGCTCCTCTCTGCCAGAGCTCGATGGTTGCATCACCTGGCAGAGCTCGAAGACTGAGCTCGGTGGTTGCACCGCCTGGCAGAGCTCGAAGTCTGAGCTCGGTGGTTGCATCACCTGGCAGAGCTCGAAACTGAGCTCAGGCTGATGCACCTCTTTGCCAGAGCTCGAAGACTGAGCTCGGTGGTTGCATCACCTGGCAGAGCTCGAGACTGAGCTCAGGCTGATGCACCTTCTCTGCCAGAGTTCGAAGACTGAGCTCGGTGGTTGCGCCGCCTGGTAGAGCTCGAAACTTGAGCTCTGGCGGTGCTACCTCTTGACAGAGGAGGTTGCACCGCCCAGTCTAGCTCGAAGACTGAGCTCTGGGTGGTTGCACCTCTTGGCTGGGGCGGTTGCACCTCCCAGCCTCGCAGCCCTGGCGGTTGCACCTCCTGGCTGGGGCGGTTGCACCTCCCAGCCTCGCTGGAAGACATAGCCTGGGCGGTGCTACCTCCAACCCTGGCGGTGGCACCTCTTTCACTATTCCAGCTCACTTGGTTTGGCTCCAAACTTGGTCCAAACCAGTCCGAACTTGGGCCTAATTGGCCCCTACTTGGGTTATAGGATTAACACCTAATCCTAACCCTAATTAACGTGCTAACTATGAATTTAAAGACATTTTCTAAGCTATTACAAAGTCCGCAAGTCAAGACTTCTTCTGGCGAGCTTCCGGCAAACTTCCGGCGGTCTTCCAATGAATTCTCGGAAACCATTCTGCGGACTCCCGGCAAGCTCCTAGACTTCACGATTTGATCTTAGCGAGTTTCAACGAGCTTCGTCGGCAAGCTCCGATCTTTCTCGGCGAGCTCCGCGAACTTCCAACGAACCTTCCGGCGAGCTTCCGAAAAAGCCTTCGGCAAGCTCCCAACTCATTCTCGGCTAGTTCCGGTAGCATTCCCGACGAACCTTCGGACTTCCGTCGAACTCTCGAACTCGCAACAAATCCTTCGCGCTTGACTCCGACACTTTGTTTCGCTTTATGTCTTCATCGTTATCATAGTTAATCCTGCACAACAAAACAAAACTTCGATCGAGACAATTAATCCTAAGCAATTAACCAAGTTGTCCGACATGTCATTGGTCCCTCGACGCTTCGTCCGATTCTTCGGCGCATCGTCCTCTCGTGCAGCCTATTGCCCAATCGGCCAGTTGACTCCGCAACTCCGATATCCTTGGCACAATACCCGCTCTTCTTGGCCCGATGCCCGAGTCCACGGCCCGAAGCCTTCTGTCGATACGTTGACCGATCCACCGGCCCGACGTCCAATCTTCTGACATGTTCCTTCGGCACAACATGATTTTCCTGCTTTAATTGTCTCATCCTGATCAAAGCATCCTGCGTCACTCAAAACGCTTATTAAATCATAAACATATATCAAGTAGTTTCATCATCAAAATACGAGATTCAACAATCTCCCCCTTTTTGATGATGACAACCACTTGATGACGGAGTTAAACTTAACTCCCGGAGTTTAAACAAACTCCCCCTACCAATATGCCATATTGATAGAACCTTGAATTCAAACTGAATTCAAGTCATTGCAATATTCATCATGAATACTTGCAACACGTCAACATGAGCATATGCATAAACTTATGCATCACATGTCATGTCATCAACATACTTCTCCCCCTTTGTCATCAACAAAAAAGAAGAAGTATCACAATCAAGTGTTTGTGATATTGATTCAACTCATTGCATGAAAAACATAGTATCAAGTTTTATCATCATGCAATCTTGAAGCTAGAAGATTTAGCAAGTGTTATATCATGCTTAGAACATTCATGCTATCAAGTTTTAGATATTCAAGTTTTATAACATATAAGATAGCACTTTTGGTAATGTTCAAGATAGCAAGTTCTATATCATGCAAGCTAGCAAATTAGAGATGTTCAAGAAGGCAACTCTTGCTTCTTGAAAATTTTGCTCACTTTGCTAGATGCGCAAGTTAGCATTTTTGCCTCTTGAGATAAGCAAGATAGCACATTTGCTTCTTTTGAGATAGCAACTTTTTGCTTCTCTTTAGACCAACAAGCTAGCAATTTTTATGATATACAAGTTTCACAATATATAAGCTAGCAAAAATTTCGAAAGCAAATGCAAGATAAATTTCTTGTGTAAGCTCATGATTCTTGCTTCCTATTGCAATGTGCAAATTGCAAGTTTTGCTTCTTGAGATATTCAAGATAGTGATGTTCAAGAAGACAATTTTTCTTCTTGAAATAAGTAAGTTAGCAATCTTTGCTTCTTAAAATAGGTAAGCTAGCAATCAAGTTTTTGCATCTCCTTGACTTGTACAAGCTAGCTATCTCCCCCTTTGTCATTGTAAAAAAGAAAGAGAGAATACAGTTTTGTAGTTCTCTTTTCCTTTTACAACGATTTTAAAATCATGACAAATGATGAATAATCAAGTTATGAATGTCAAGATAATTTTTCATCATGAATATTTTATCATTGCATGCATCATTATCATAAATAGAAGTATTACATGCATGATATCATATCACCATTCATAATTACATTAATATTTCAATATAACAATTTCTTCTCAAAATGTGTAACTTGGCACTCATAGCATTTTAAATCATGATTTACATCATATGCAATATATCACATCATAATTAGAAATCACAAGTATTGCATGCATAATTGCACATCATAAATGTTTCATATCATGATGGTATCAATTTTGTCAAATCCTACCATGCATGATCAAAACTTCTCTCCATTTTATCATTGAAAACAAGAAGAAAGTAGGGGGAAGAGCATAAAAGTGTTAAATATTTCAATCATTTCAAGGCATTTACATCATAGATCAAGTCATGATTCGTGATTCATCTTAAAGCAAGTTAGTTTTCAATCATCACATAAGGCATTCAAGGAATTTTTGAAACATAAGAGAATGATTAATTTAAGCATACAATGTTTCAATCCAATTTAAGTCATGAATATCAAAGTTTTTATATTGTGAGTATCGATTCATGACTACCACAAGATATTATTTGTGACTTCAATTTTGCAAGATCAAGATTATGATTTAGATAAAACTTATTCGAATTAAATCATTAACTTGAAGTTCATAATCAAGTCATTAAAATTAATTTCGAGATTCATAAAATATCATGAAATCATTAATCTCGATCAGATGGGAAAAGCATTTTTTTAAGAGATTCTTTTTCATCTAAGCATGCCTTAGTCTTTATATGCCAAATTAAGATAAGCATGAAAGTTCAAGACATAAGGCAAAGAAATCTTGTATTATGAGATATATGATATCAAGGCTCATGATTCATTTGAAAAGATCTATACAAAGAGCAACTTGAAACATTCTTATCAAAGATCACATTTTAAAATATTCCAAGTTTCAAGATATCAATATGACACTTCATTGAATTGCATTTCATCTGAAGAAACCCTTTTTGATAGATGTAGGGAGCATAATGAACGATCTTGATTTATAAAGAGCTTCATGTTATAATTATCAAGATCATGATTATGATTATTCTCTTTAGCAAAGAATCACAAAAGCACTTTATTTTTGCATAAGAAATCTCATTGTATTATGATTTATAAATTCTTTTTCTGCACATGAATCATAGGAGATATGAATGTGAAACAAATCTTTGCAGGCAAAAACACTATCATTCATATTTCAAGATGGAGTTTATAAGCATGAATCATTTCATCAAATCCATTTTAGAAAAATATTTTTCATAAGTGTATGAGAAAATCCGATTTTTAGGATACCAATTGTTAAGTGAATCCGAAAATGAAATTAACACTTTCATATATTCAAACATGATTTTTGCTATAGATCTTAAAATTAAGTCAAGAAGATCAAACAAGCTCATGATCATGGATAACTTAAAATCACATGCATAAAATTGTTAATAACCATTTCAAATTACATCTTTATGCATTACTTTAAATCAAACGTGATTTCATTCAACAATGTTAATCAAACATGATACACATTATTACTTCTTAACCATGATCAAAATCATTTTGTTTGTTTATCATAAAATATGCAATATTATTTTCAAAATTATCAGCATGATCATAATTTTTGTATTTTTATTTTTAAACATGTAATTTTCAAGAAAATTAATTCTAAACTAAAAAAGAAAATATATCATGAAAGCATCAAGTAATTTCAAAATAAACCAAAGGCATTTTAATTACCTCAATGTCGTAGGCTAGTAAGGCGTAGTTTGCCGCCTTGCTTTTGTTGACTTTCTCTTCTTCGGAGGAGCTCGATTCATCCCAATTTTTGTTCTTCTTCTTGTGTTTAAAGCAAGTAGTTCGATTGCTTTTTAATTTTCGTTTCATTTGTAGTTTAAGTTCACCATCACTTGAGCTTATGCTCGAGTGGTCTTCAAATGTTCTATGTCCCAAATCCTTCCTGTTCTTTGGAAGGTTGGTTTGTTCATCATTGTCCTCATCACTTGAGTCATCGCTCAAGTGACATTCATTTGTCCAGAGTTCCAAATCCTTCCTATTCTTTGGAAGGTCATTGAGTTCAATATGTTCATCATGTGCATTGTGCACCATTTCATATGTCATTAATGAACCAATTAGTTCTTCTAGTGGTAAGTTGTTTAGGTTTTTTTATTCTTGAATAGCAGTTACTTTTGAATCCCAAGTTTTAGAAAGTGAGCGCAAAACTTTGTTAACGAGTTCAAAATCCGAAAAGCTTTTACCAAGTGATTTTAAACCATTGACGACATCCGTAAAACGGGTGTACATGTCAACAACGGTTTCGCTTGGTTTCATATGAAAAAGTTCGAAATCATGCAGTAAAATATAAACTTTCGAGTCTTTGACTCTACTAGTTCCCTCGTGCGTGATTTCAAGAGTGCGCCAAATATCGAAAGCCGTTTCGCACAAAGAAACCCGATTGAACTCATCTTTGTCCAAAGCGCAAAATAAGGCATTCATAGCCTTTGCGTTTAAAGAAAAATACTTTTTCCCCAAATCCGACCATTCGTTCATCGGTTTGGAGGGAAGTTGAAAACCGTTTTCAACGATATTCCATAAATCCAGATTTAGAGAAATCAAGAAAACTCTCATTCGAGTTTTCCAATAAGTGTAGTCCAATCCGTTAAAGAACGGTGGACGAAAGACCGACAAGCCCTCTTGAAGAGCCATTTCTCTCGGGTGTAAATCCGAAATGAGAAATACCCCGCTCTGATACCAATTGTTAGGATCGAGAGCACTAAGAGGGGGGGGGGGGTGAATTAGTGCAGCGGAAATCTTACAGCAATTTAAAAGCTAAAGCTACGTTCGTCCGATAAAAAATGATTTCGATATAAAAGCATAATCAGAGTGCAGTTTGCGTCTAAGCGCAGTTTTGCGTCTAAGCGCAGTTTGCGTCTAAACACAGTTTGCGTCTAAGCGCAGTTTGCGTCTAAGCACAGTTTGCGTCTAAGCGCAGTTTGCGTCTAAGCGCAGTTTGCGTCTAAACTCAGTTTTACGTCCAAACGCAGTTTTACGTCTAAACGCAGTTTTGCGTCTAAACGCAGTTTTACATCTAAACGCAGTTTTACGTCTAAACGCAGTTTTACGTCTAAACGCAGTTTTGCGTTTAAACGTAGTTTTACGTCTAAACGTAATTTTACGTCTAAATGTAGTTTTGCGTCTAAAAGCAGTTTTGAACCTTGAAAAGCGTTTTACGTAGAAAGCAATTTGCAGTTATAAATGGAATCCGAATGTAAGCGTAAACTGCAGTGTGAAGATCGTACGAAAACACGATTTACGTTTGAATGCAGATTCTGAAAGATCAGACCTTAGAAACTCGTTCGTAAAGGCGCGGAGGGCAGTAGCAATGTAGGAGGTTTGCAGTAATGATAAAGTGCTCAAGGTAAAAGCAAACCAGAGATTTAGAGTGGTTCGGTCAGTCTTGACCTACTCCACTTTTGGCTTCCTCCTCCGACGAGGTCACCAACGTCAACTAGCTGCCTTCCTTCAATGGGCGAAGGCTAACTGCCCTTTTACAGTTTCTCTCCTTTTGACAGGCTCAGGAGACAACCTTTACAGATCCTTTCTCTCCTCTCTTTACAACTCAAAACTTGAAGAACAGAAGGAGGAGAACTTTAGGACTTTACACAAATTTGAGCTCTTAGAATCACTGAAAAGATCAAGAATTCGGTGTGGATCTGTATCTTTTCAGTGATGAATGGGTGGGGTATTTATAGGCCCCAACCCAGTTCAAATTTGGAGCTCAAAACGATCAAATCGATCAAATCCCAGAATTCTGGGATCAGGCGGTTGCACCTCTTGACTGGAGAGGTGGCACCGCCTGGCAGAGCTCGAAGACTGAGCTCAGGCAATTGCTCCTCTCTGCCAGAGCTCGAAGACTGAGCTCGATGGTTGCATCACCTGGCAGAGCTCGAAGACTGAGCTCGGTGGTTGCACCGCCTGGCAGAGCTCGAAGTCTGAGCTCGGTGGTTGCATCACCTGGCAGAGCTCGAAACTGAGCTCAGGCTGATGCACCTCTTTGCCAGAGCTCGAAGACTGAGCTCGGTGGTTGCATCACCTGGCAGAGCTCGAGACTGAGCTCAGGCTGATGCACCTTCTCTGCCAGAGCTCGAAGACTGAGCTCGGTGGTTGCACCGCCTGGCAGAGCTCGAAACTTGAGCTCTGGCGGTGCTACCTCTTGACAGAGGAGGTTGCACCGCCCAGTCTAGCTCGAAGACTGAGCTCTGGGCGGTTGCACCTCTTGGCTGGGGCGGTTGCACCTCCCAGCCTCGCAGCCCTGGCGGTTGCACCTCCTGGCTGGGGCGGTTGCACCTCCCAGCCTCGCTGGAAGACATAGCCTGGGCGGTGCTACCTCCAACCCTGGCGGTGGCACCTCTTTCACTATTCCAGCTCACTTGGTTTGGCTCCAAACTTGGTCCAAACCAGTCCGAACTTGGGCCTAATTGGCCCCTACTTGGGTTATAGGATTAACACCTAATCCTAACCCTAATTAACGTGCTAACTATGAATTTAAAGACATTTTCTAAGCTATTACAAAGTCCGCAAGTCAAGACTTCTTCTGGCGAGCTTCCGACAAACTTCCGGCGGTCTTCCGATGAATTCTCGGAAACCATTCTGCGGACTCCCGGTAAGCTCCTAGACTTCACGATTTGATCTTAGCGAGTTTCAACGAGCTTCGTCGGCAAGCTCCGATCTTTCTCGGCGAGCTCCGCGAACTTCCAACGAACCTTCCGGCGAGCTTCCGAAAAAGCCTTCGGCAAGCTCCCAACTCATTCTCGGCTAGTTCCGGTAGCATTCCCGACGAACCTTCGGACTTCCGTCGAACTCTCGAACTCGCAACAAATCCTTCGCGCTTGACTCCGACACTTTGTTTCGCTTTATGTCTTCATCGTTATCATAGTTAATCCTGCACAACAAAACAAAACTTCGATCGAGACAATTAATCCTAAGCAATTAACCAAGTTGTCCGACATGTCATTGGTCCCTCGACGCTTCGTCCGATTCTTCGGCGCATCGTCCTCTCGTGCAGCCTATTGCCCAATCGGCCAGTTGACTCCGCAACTCCGATATCGTTGGCACAATACCCGCTCTTCTTGGCCCGATGCCCGAGTCCACGGCCCGAAGCCTTCTGTCGATACGTTGACCGATCCACCGGCCCGACGTCCAATCTTCTGACATGTTCCTTCGGCACAACATGATTTTCCTGCTTTAATTGTCTCATCCTGATCGAAGCATCCTGCGTCACTCAAAACGCTTATTAAATCATAAACATATATCAAGTAGTTTCATCATCAAAATACGAGATTCAACATCTGCCAGAGCTCGAAGACCGAGCTCAAGCGGTGCTACCTCTCTGTCAGGGGAGGTTGCACCGCCCAGTCTTGCTCGAAGACTAAGCTCAGGCGGTGCCACCTCCTAGCTGGGGCGATTGCACCGCCCAGTCTCGCTAGGAGACTTAGCCCAGGCGGTGCCACCTCCTGGCTTGGGCGGTTGCACCTCCTAGTGCAATCAGGGTCCGAATGGGTAGCTCCATTCGGCCCAATTTTGATTTTTCAGGAGCCCAATTGCCCCAAGATTAAGCTAATGGGATCACCTCCCATTTCCAACTTAATCAACGTGCTAACTACGATTAAATCTAAGACAATTTCTGCAGCTTTGCTTCGGTGCGTCACTCGCTTCTTCCATCTAGTTTTCAGCGAACTTCCGTCGATCATCCGAGGAACCCTCGGTGATGCTCCTGCGGACTTCCGGCAAACTCTTGGACTTGCGACGATCCACTTGGCGAGTTCCGACGAGCTTCGCTTGGCAAGCTTCTGGACTTCTCGGATTTGTTCCCGCAGAACCTCCGACGACCGTCCAAACTTCCGTCGAACTCTCGAACTCCCAACGTGATCATAAACTTGACTCCGGCGCAACTCCTGCTGCTTGTCTAACTTTCATCGTAGTTAATCCTGCACACTTATCTCAACACATAGATTCGACAACAATTGACAATTGACTTCATCATCAAGATCCGAGATTCAACAATCTACTAGCATTCTTTGAGTAGAAGAGTTCGATTGAAAAGAATCAAAACTACCAATCTCAAGCTCCACATGCTTCTACGCACTATCATATATACAACTAGTAGATTCCTCTTTGGAAGATAACATAGACAATTCATCAAAAGTAATATCTCTACTGATTATAAATTTTAGAGATTTGAGATCATAACACCATAATCTGTATCCTTTCACCCCAGAAGCATACCCAAGGAAATGCACTTTTTAGCTCAAGTATGCTGTATGCTGTATGTTGTATGCTAATTTTCATCATAATCTAATTTTCCTTCATTTACATGCATGTATGCTGGACACCCAAAAATTTTTAAATAAGAGTAATCAACAGGAGTACCTGACTAAACTTCCTCCGGAGTTTTAAAATTAAGTACTGTAGAAGGAGCGCGGTTGACAACATAACAGGCCATATTAATCACCTTTGCCCAAAAGTCCTTTGTAAACTCTATATTTGAGATCATACACCTTGTTCTCTCTAAGAGTGTTCTGTTCATATGTTCGGCCACACCATTTTACTGAGGCGTCATCCTAATAGTGCGATGCCGAACAATTCCTTCATTTTTACAGAATTCATCAAAGTCACCTTTATAAAATTCCATGTCATTATCTGTTCGAAGCCACTTAATCTGTTTACTTGTTTGCTTCTCAATCAAAGCCTTCCATTATTTAAAGGTTAGAAAAACATCATTTTTATGTTTCAAAAAATAAACCCAAACTTTCCTAGAATAATCGTTAATGAAAGTCAACATATACCTAGTACCCCCCTTAGACTGAACACGAGCTAGACCCCAAAGGTCTGAATGAATATAATCAAGAGTACCTTTCGTTTTGTGAACTGCCGGAGAATTGAACCTGACTCTTTTCTGCTTTCCAAAAATGTAATGTTCACAGAAATCCAGTGGTATAGTATTATATCCGCAAAGAAGACCCCTTTTGCTCAATATGCTAAAATTTTTTTCGCTCATATGACCCAAATACATATGCCATAATTTGGTGATGTTAGAATCAGACAATGATGATGACGAGACTGCAACCGAGCCTATGACAGTAGTTTCCTACAAAATATACAAGTTACTTGACTTACAAGCTTTATAACAACAAGGGTACTTCTAGAAACTTTCATAACTCCACATTCAGCTATGTATTTACACCCAAGAGCCTCCAGGATGCCTAAAGAGATGAGATTCTTTTTTAAATTAAGAATATGTCTAAATTAGTGAGCATCCTCATAATACCATCATGTATTTTAATTCAAATTATGCCTCTACCAATAACATCACACACGACATTATTGCCAATCAAAACAATTCCACCATTATAAGATTCATACGTGGAAAACAAATCTCTATTGGGACACATGTGATAAGAACAACCCGAATCTAAAATTCATTTATTTTTAGACCTCGTCCTGTCATCAGTAGCAAAGAAAATATTTTCAACATTCTCATTAGCTGCTACACTAGCTTCAACGGACTCAGTAGTTTTTTTAATAATTTTTTTCTTTTGCTTTAATTTATTTTTTAATTTAAAGCAATCAGCTTTAATGTGCCCCATTTTATGACAATATCTACACTCCAAATTTCTATGTCTGGATTTAGATCTAGATTTAGATATACTACTGTCAAATTTTCTTTTATCCGTTCTACCCCTGACAATCAGACCCTCAGCCTAATTCCTTCTACTTTTCACAGTGATATCCCTATTTATCTGCTCCTTAGATTTTAGTGCAGATTTAATTTCTTGATACGAAATTATTTCTTTTCTACAAATCATAGTATCATGAAAATACTTAAAGGATTGGGGAAGAGAACACAAAAGAAATAGGGCCTTATCCTTGTCATTAATTTTCGTATCTATATTCTCCAAATCCATAACTAAGGAATCAAATTTATCAAGATATGAGAGTACAGATGTACCTTCAGTCATCCGAAGCATATATAAACTCTGCTTTAAGTAGAGACGATTCTCCACTGTCCTCTTCATATACAAGGCTTTATGTTTGTCCCACATGCTCTTGGCCATAGTCTCAGTAGCTACCTCCCGTAAAACCTCGTTAGAGAGATTTAGAATAATACTTGATCGAGCCTTTTTATTCATACTTGCAAAATCTTCCTTTGATGTATCATTTGGAATGTTCTAAGCTCCCTGTAGTACCAAATCAACTCCGTCTTAAACCAGAATGACCTCCATCTTGAGCTACTACATGTCGAAGTTGATATTTCTATCGAATTTCTCGACAATGATCTTTGTTATTGTCATCATTGCCAAAAGATCCCGAAACCAAGCTCTGATACCACTTTGTAAGAGCTGGCCCCAAGAAATTTACTAAAGGATAATTCGACAACCCAATAAAGATAATAAAGCAAAAGAATAAAAGAGATAAGAATATCAGGTTTACGTGGTTTGATTAATTGATCTATATCCATGGACGAAGGAGGAGCAAATCACTACTATAAAAGGGAACAATTACAAATGCCTTAGAAAGATGTTCCTAGGTCATAAAACATCTGAAACTACTAAACAAAAAAAGTCTAAAGCAAATAATTAGATTTTCTTGTGGTGCATCTGGCTTCAAAGCCTAGTCCCTTATTTATAGTTGCAATAGGAGATAATAAGCTTGATTTTCTTGATGTGGGACTATGTGGGACTTGCCAAACTAACATGGTTCCTTAGAAGTATCAACTTCTCCTGGCGTGTCAGGCTATAGACTAGGTTCTTTGCCCTGGCACGATAACTTGTTGCAGAAGGCAAACTTGGCAATGCTGAGGTTGAGCTTCTTGTAACAGTGGGGGCTACAAACATGCTTTGAAGTTGTCAGCGTAAGAGATAATGGCGATCTGCTTTGAAGTTGTCAGTGTAAGAGACCGTGGTGATCATTGCAGCCACGGAGAGGAATAGAAAGATGGATAAAGGAGAACAATGAGCAGTTGGAGGGCGACTGTAGTGTAATGAAGGGGGAGGGGGCGCTGGACGGGAAACAGTGGCGATTGTGGTCGTTGGCCAGAAGCAGGGGTGAAGCATCGCTCGAAAATGTGGCTACGATAGCCCTTTCTCTTGCTCTTCTCAAGCTCTAATACCATGATAAAATAGAAAATGAAGAGTTAAAGACAAAGAAAGTATCAATTAGTTAATTAGTATGATACGGTGTTTTCTCGTGCAGTTGAAGAAATCTCATATGCTATGCGGGGAAATCTCATTTGTTATACGGTTGGGAAAATTTCTCTGTTATCAAAAACTTACCTCTTTCTCTTTCCTATCCACATTACATTTTTGTGTCATGTCTCAACGGTCATGGATGTGGACCATAGACCATCATTTGTAAATACAAAGACTTGAAGAGCGGAAGGAATTGACCTATGGTTGTGAAATACGGCATCATTTCAATTGTTCCACAAGCACCACAAACCATTAGCAATTGAATCTTGCTGAATATTTATTTATCCAATTGTTGATCCTCACGTAGCAAATCTCTTTTAAACCAATAACTAAAGTATTAACAACTATAATCAATCAATAGTTGCAGAGAAGTCTACAACTCCGTGGTAGTAGGGGTATTCAAATAGAATATGAATAACAACATTAGAAAATAAATAACTAGAGACGGCATCTCAACACTTCATGCATATGATAAACCGTCAGTGATTTTTTCACTGAAGGAGCTCGAGACTAAATGAGTTTTTTACTAGGAGAGTGGCCTCTCCTCGGTACTCTCACCGCCTCTCAATTCTTTTTCCTATATAAATAAATGTCTTGAGGAACGTTTGATGGTTGCATGAGAATGTATTGCCTGTGATGGAACTGAAGACGGCCATTGCATGTTTCCATGATGAAACAAACGACTAGAGAAAAACGTGAGTGGCTGTATCATCAATCATTAGATCAATGTGATTCATGGGATTGGCCGACATTTTTACCTAGCTTCTTGCTTCGTTCCCGATGGGGAATAGTTAGGAACTCAAGTTATTGGAAGGAGACGCTTCCTAGCTATATTCCAATCAACGATATACCATCCGTCTCTATGTCCTTTACATCCCAACAAACCAAGGAAAAAGAGACCCATATCGATTGGTGCAACCTCCTCTCATGGTACTCCACAAACGAGCCATGCAAGTTTGACGATGGTCTGTGTAACAGTTTCAAGAGAAGAATAGTAAGAGAGAAGTTTGTGATTGATGGATGTTTCCTTGTCAGACCTAATATTCCCGAACTAGGGTGATTGGGAGAGATTTGACACGCTCCAGCTTACTCCACTACATGAATTAAATGACAACAAAAGCATGATAATTAACGACCATGATAATAGGTTTTAGCTTCTTCATCTCCTAGTTGACTTCTCAAGCCATGTATCGATGTATCTATGGCTAACAACACTCTGCATTGACGATTGACAATAAGTCACCCACATTAACTCATCCGTCGCATTGGGCACGCCCTTATTAATATCTTTACCATCTCGGCTAACGTAAATCTAGAGTGCATAGCTCCTAAGTATAAGAGTCACACCCTAGACCAAGCCTTGGGGAGGTGAGCAAGCAACAATCTCTTGACTCTTTATTCTCTTATTTTTACACAACTCATATTGCTGTCTTTAGTCCCCTCCATCTTACACTGACTTAAGCATCGAACAAGTTAAGCCGGGAAGTATCATGACGTTGACTTGTTGTGCAGGATCACTTACGACTAGGAGACAACCCCGCAGCATAAAGATGACTTGATAGCCAAGAGAAGACATTGCGATCAAATAGATCCCAGTTCCTCTATTTAGCCTCATCACTCCAAAATCAGATCAACCCTAGTAAACCGCCTCCTTGTAAACTTCCCGTGCTTGTTTATCATATCAACACTCCCACATCATCGTGGAGGAGACATAAGAATTGACTCATCAATCGACAATATTCATGCACAATCATAAGACATTAAAAAAAAAGCATAATGAGAATTCACCCGTGAGTTTCCGGAAGAAAAATAGTTCCGAATATTACCGGAAAAGTTCGTGCCCCCCACCACGGCAGAAGATGATCCAAAGTTGAAGGAAACCTAGTAGTGATTTGATAGCCCACTGTCCAAGATTTTCTGAGGGTTAACTTACAAAATTTTTCTGATTCTTTATATTTGAGTATTATTTATCTTTCTCTTCAACCATAGCAGGATCGAGGGTAAAAACCTTTTGGGAAAAGGAATTAACCCATAAGTTGTTTAGTTTATCTATCTATTATGGCAAAGATTGGAAATAATGTATTTTTATATAGCATGTATTGAATCGTTCAAATACTAAGATTATGCACATATATCTCTCATGTTAATATCCATTCTCAAAATAAAAATTGGATTAATTTCTGTCAACCATAGTTATCAATATCTATTTTCAGTTAAGAATTATATATATATATATATATATATATATATATATATATATATATATATATATATATATATATATATATATATATATATATATATATATATATATATATATATATAAACTTAAATTGGAGGTTGGAGGAATATAAATATAAATATCTATGTATTTCTCTGAAAATGTTATTACCTACCCATTAATGTTTTCCTTTCTGCATTTACTAGAGAGAGAGAGAGAGAGAGAGAGAGAGAGAGAGAGAGAGATGGTTCAAGCATATTACACCATGTTAAAGTCATTATTCCTAGTTCCTTAAACCAGTCATCCTCCACCAAATTAAGCTCCGATCCTGCATGCCGAACTAACCCAGCAGCATCGATGTGGCCGGGAAAAGAAGACAGATAGATAGATAAATGGATAGACAGATGCATGCACCCTTATCCTCGAAACAATATTGGACTACAACTGTGTTTTGGGCGTATGCTGCTACTTTGCTCTCACAGAAATTTCCGTGGTGGTTCCTCGAAAGGTACGTAAAGCTGAGCTAGCTGCAGTTGCCACTTGCTCTGATCTCTTTTGGTGGTGAAGACATGAGGAAAAGCAGCTCATAAGTGGCATTGCTTATTACATGTATGTATGATGAGAATTGAAAGATTGTAACTTGTTGATCGTGAACGCACCAAAAGTAAAGGCTTCTGGATACATCCCTTGATGGTCCCAAAGTGATCTCCATATATATCGGAGCACATGCATACTATCGTTGCTATCTTTTTTCCTCGCAATGTGAGGTTACGTTTGATTTTGGGATTAAAGTTAATTAATCATGACTTTACCAACTAACATTCCAAAGAATAAAAAGGATTTCGGACTAAGAATAATCAAAGACTACTCGAGCATAAGCTCAAATGATGGTGAACTTGAACTCCTCACTATGAAATTTAAAAAGTTCATGAAACAAAAATTAAAGAACAAAAAGAATGTAACTACTTGCTATGATCGTAAGAAGAGGGAACCACTTTGAGACAAATTGAGCTCATCCGAAGATAAAGAGAAAATCAACAAAGGCGAGGTGACAAATTACGCCTTAATGGCTTTTGACGACGAGGTAATCAAAATGCCCTTAGTTTACTTTAAAATTATATAATGCTTTTCATAAGTTATTCTTAAAAATTACATGTTTAATAATGTAATGAAAATGCAAAAAATTGGAATCATGCTTATCCTTCTAGTAATGATCATGAAAATTATATATTTTATGATAAAATAATAAAATGTTAGATTTAAATGTAATGAAAATCCTATATATGTTTTTAAGAAGAAATAATATGTATCTTGATGTCTTAATGAAAATGTTAAGACGATTGATATCATGCTTAATATGAAATTGTGCATGTTATAATACCTTGAAAACTTGAAATCATATTTTGATGTCATGCCCAAAGTAATGATGATTTGAGATCATGCTTAATTAGTTTATCTTTTGAAATTATGCATGATGATTCTTGCGATTTATGGATTATCGATTTTTACCGTAATGAAAGTGGCTTTTTTGGATTTAAAATTGATGCATATTTTTGTTTGGTATAAATGATAAAAGCATGCCCGTATGAAATAAATCACATGAATTGAAATAACTATAAAGAGGAAAACATTTTTTTCAAATTTTTTTTCTATCTTATTGAGTTTTGAATAAGAGATTGATAAATCTATTTATATTATTTTGAATCTCTTGAACTATGAAAGTGATTTTGATGATTTGATGATAGAAATTTGAATAAATTTTTATCAAATCATGATCTTGATTCCTTGATATTTATAAATTAAGATTTATTATGAATCAAGTTTTTTTTTTATTAATCTTTCTCCTATGATTCTACTTGGTATTTTCTTAAGAGGAGATTTTCTAAATGAATTATGATTTTTTGGAATTATAATTTTTATGATTCATAATGAATTAAGAGATATTATACATGAATCGAGATCGTTTATGTTCTCTCATGACATTATTTGCTATGGGAAAATCTTTATCTATATCATTGATCTTGAATTCTCGGAATCAAAACCCAATAATTTCTTTATATAAATCAAGATCCCGCACTTTTATTCTCGAATGACTTCTTGTATTTTATTAAAGAGAATACTTATCAAAATGAATCATGTCTATTAGTATTCACGTGATATTTGATATTATCTTTCATGACATGATGTGTAAATTCCTTTGTATTTGTGGTTATAAACCTCATGTTATAAGTATAGCATTGATGTAAAAATTGTATTCTTCCACTCTACTTCTTCCTTGATTACAATAAAGGGGAGAAAGAAAATTGCTAGTTTGAATATTAAATTTAGGCAAATTGCAAAAAATGCATAAACTCTTATACATTCTTTTTCGGATCATGATTTCGTAAATTTTAGACTTAAATGCTCTTTTTGAATCAAGATTATTTTCCTATCATGCTTTCTAGTTACAAAAGAAGAAACTTGTCAAAAATAATATATGATCTTTTGATATTTATTTTTGTTGTTTACCTTTGTTATGCTTTGAAAATTGTTGTAAAGGGTAAAGAATTACAACATTGTATTCTTCCCTTCTTTTTGACAATGACAAAAGGGGAGAAATATTGCTAGCTCATCTTACAAAATTTAGAAACTTGCACTATCTTGCTTTGCAAAGGAAGCAAAAATTTGCTAGCTTGCAAATTGCATAGAGAAGAAGCGCTATCTTGCTTATCTCAAGAAGCAAAACATGCTAACTTGCACATCTAACAAAATTTACAAACTTGTATATTTCAAGAAGCAAGAGTTACTTTCTTGAACATCTCAAAATTGCTAGCTTGCATGTTTTAAAATATTATAAAATTATTGCTAGCTTGCATAATAATTAAAATGGAGATTATGTTTAGTATGCAATGATTTGAACTTGTATGTCTAAACACTTGAAAGTTACACTTCTCCTTTTTGTTAATGACAAAGGAGAAGTATGATCATGTTATGCATAATGACATATTACAAATATTCATGATGAAATTTGTAATAACTTTAATTCAGCTTGAATTCAAGGTTCTATCAATATGACATATTGATAGGGGGAGTTAAGGTTAATTCCGTCATCAATTGGTTATCATCATAAAAAAGGGAGAGATTGTTAAATCTCATATTTTGATGATGAAACCAATTGATAAGTGTTTATGATTTGATATATGTTTTGAGTGATGCAGGATGCTTCGATCAGGGAAAGACATTTAAAGCAAGAAAATTCATGTTGGGCCGGAGAAACATGTCAAAAGATTGGATGTCGCACCGAAGGATCAGTCGACATATCGACAGAAGGCTTTGGACCACAGTTTTTGGCATTGGGCCAAGAAGAGCAGATATTGTGCCAAGGATATTGGAGTTGCGCAAGTCAACTAGCCGATTGGACAATAGGTCATAAGAGAGGATGATGCGTCGAAGAATCGGACGAAGCGTCGATGGACCAATGACATGCTGGACAACATGATTCATGCTTAGTAATAATTGTCTAGATTGAAGTGTGTTATATGTGTGCAGGATTAATTATGATAGCAAGGCATAAAGCAAAATGAAGTCCCGGAGTCAAGAACACGATTTCGTTAGGAGTTCGAGAGTTCATCGGAAATCCAAACGTTCGTCAGAAGTTCTACAGGAACCAACCGAGAAGTCTAGGAGCTTGCCAAAGAAGCTCATCAGAACTCACCAAGAAGATCATTATGAAGTTCAGGAGCTTGCCAGGAGTCCACTGGAACATTACCGAGAGATCGTCGGAAGTTCGCCAGAATCTCGCCGGAAAGAAACCTAGACTTACAGTCTTATTTAACTAAGTAAATGTCTTAAAATTTATAGTTAGCACATAATTGGGATTAGAATTGGGCCAAGCTAATTAGGGGATAGTTGGGCCCACGTTTAGGCTGTGTTGGGTCAAGAGAAAGACCCAAACAATAACCAAACAAGTGAAATCATCGTGGCACAATCTCTGAGACTATGCTAGGTGGTGGTACCGCCAAGACACAGTCTTCTAGATGGTGGTACTATCAGACTGGATAGTGGTATCACCCAATGTCAGGCTGCAGGCGGTGGTACTGCCCAATGCAGGCGATGGTATCGCCCATACCTTGAAATTTCAAGGGATTTAAATTTTGGCTCTATTTTTGAAGCCATTTGGGGTCTATAAATACCCTAGCTATTCCTGCATAGAGAAGTAAGAAAAGTGAACAAAAACTCTATTTTTTTAGAGTTGAATACCCTTGTAAAGTATAGAGTCCCTCCTCCTAAAGTTTAGAGACTATTCTAAGGGAGAGTGAGGGAAGCTTTGTAAAAAGAGGGTGTAAAGGTTCTCCCCTGAGCCTATAAAAGAAGAATAGAGTTGTAAGAAGAAGGTTGATCTTCGCCTATTAAAGGAAGATTGTTTGTGGATGCTGGTGGCATCGACGGAAGAGGAATCGATGGAGTAGATGTAGGTCACGACGACCAAACCACTATAAAAATTTGGTTTGTGCTTCTTTTATACAATTTACCTTACGGGAAACCTCCTTTCTTGCTTACTGCTTTTAACATGTTTACAAACACACTTTCAAGTTAAGCATATTTCTGGGATCGATTTTCAACGTACGAAAGAATTTTTTGAAACCGACGTAATTTTTACTACTGCACTAATTCACCCCCCCTCTTAGTGTCGACTCATTTCTAACAATTGTATCACTCAAACTAGTGGTAGTACCACTAGAGCAAGGTGGTCAGGCGATGGTACCGCCTAATAATGGTGATGGTACCACTAGTACCCTGGAAAACTAAGATAAGATATATTTTAGCTCCATTTTTTAAGCCATTTGGGGCCTATAAATACTCTAATCTTTCTTGCTTACCTAAGCATGAAAAAAAAAAAAAACTTGTAATATAAGTAAGAAAACGCTGTTGTAATACTTTGAGAGTTCCCCTCCTCTTCTCTAAGTGTAATTTCTATTTAAGGGGGGGGCTGAGAGAACTGTAAAGGTTATCTCCTAAATATGTAAAAGGAGAATAGAGCTATAAGAAGGTAGTTGATCTTCACCCATTAAAAGAAGATCAATAGTAGACCTTAACAGAGGAGGAATCGGTAGTGGACATAAGTCACGATGATCGAACCACTATAAAATTAGTGTGTCTTCTCTTCTTTTCCTTTTTCTTTATATTGCTTACTGATTTGGCTGCTCACTTGACTTCATACTTTGTCTAAGTTCAAATGTATTTCCGATATGATTTTATCAAACGAAGTTTTCAAATCGTGGATGTTTTTATGTAAGCACTGATTTACACCCCACCCACCCCTTAGTGTCGATTTCGGTCCTAACATGACCAACTCTCCATTTAGTGGAACTGGAGAGAGGGCCACTGAGTTATGGTCCCATGTTAACTTATGTCATAGGTGGTTACTCCTATTTTATTACTTTTACTAATGATTTCTCAAGATATGGACGTGTATACTTGATGAAGTATAAGTCTGAGGCTTTCGAGAAATTCAGAAAGTATAAAAATAAAGTGGAGAACCAAACTAGAAAGAGTATCAAGACTCTTCGATCAAAACGAGGAGGTGAGTACTTAAGTATAGAGTTCATCTAGTTCCTCAAGGACCATGAGATTCTGTCTTAATGGACACCTACTTATACACCTCAGCTCAATGGTGTATCCGAGAGAAAGAATTGCACACTGTTAGACACGGTACAGTCCATGATGAGTTTTATCAACCTACTCATCTTATTCTTAGGATACGCCCTAAAGACCGCACCATAGCTTATCTTCTAAATAAAATTTTAACTAAATTGGTTGTGTCTACTCCATATAAGATATGGAAAGGGAAGAAGTTTGATATTAAGGTTATTAAGATTTGGAGCTGCCCTGCCCACTTTAAGAGACATAACACTGATAAGTTGGAATCCAAGACGAAGTGGTGCAAGTTTGTGAGATACCCTAAGGAAACTTATATGTATTTTTTTTATCACCCCAAGGACCAAAAGGTCTTTGTAGCTACAAAAGTAGTATTTCTTAAGAAGGAACATATTCTTGGTGAATATAGTGGGAGCGTAATAGAGTTGAGTGAGGTTGGAGAACCTAGCTCAAGCACCACTCCATAACCCAAGTCTGTTCAAGTACCTAGTACATAAGTTCCGACTTTATGTAGGTTCGATAAAGTATCACATCCTCATGAGAAATATATAGGAAATATTAAGGGGTTATTGATCCTCGAACCTACGAGTAGACTATTATGAGTATAAACTCCGGGAAGTGGCAAGATGTCATGAATTCTGAGATGGATTCTATATACTCCAATAAGGTTTGGAACCTAGTTTATGCACTCGAGGGTATTGTATACATTGTTTGCAAATAGATCTTTAAGAAGAAGATCATAGTATATGAAAAACTAGAGACCTATAAAGCAAGACTAGTGGCTAAGGGGTATCGTCAAAAGCAAAGTATTGACTATGACGAAATATTCTTACTTGTAGCTATGCTAAAATTCATCTGAATTCTATTAGCTATTGTAGTATACTATGATTATGAGATATGACAAATGGACATGAAATTCACGTTCCTTAATGACAACCTCGATGATGAGGTATATATGATATAGATTAAGAGATTCATGTCCAAGGATAATCTAGATAAGGTGTGTAGGTTGCTTAGGTCCATCTATGGACTGAAGCAAGCTTACCAAGGCAATCAGATCTTATGAATTTGTTAAGAATGAAGATAAGCCTTGTATATACAGGAAGGTAAGTAGGAGTGCTATTACCTTCTTGGTGCTATATGTGGATGACATTCTAATCATTGGGAATGATGTAGGAATGCTCTCTATAGGAAAGGCTTGGTTGTCTAGACATTTCTCCATGAAGGACTCAGGGAAAGTATTATATATCTTAGGGATTTGAATCTATTGAGATAGATCTAAGAGGATGCTTGGCTTATCCCAGTCTATGTATATTGACTTTATTATCAAAAGATATGGCATAAAAAATTTCAAGAGAGATCTCATACCGATGAGACATAGGGTATCTATCGCTTTCTAGGAGTATGTCCCCAAAGACTCTTGAAAAAAGGGTAGACATGGATATGATACCCTATGCCTCAATGATAAGGTCTATCATATATGCTATGCCATGTATTAGGCCTGATATAGCATATGCTCTTAGTGTCATGAGCATGTATTAAGCGGATCCAGGCTTGGAGTATTGGAAAGCAGTAAAGTATATCCTTAAGTTCTTTAGAAGGATTAAGGAACTTTTATTGGTATATGGAGGAAGTAGCCTCAGGGTTGAGGGCTACACAACTCAAGCTTCCAATCTAATAATAATGATAGTAAGTCTAATTTTGGGTATGTGTTCACCCTGAATAGAGGAGCAGTATGCTGGAAGAGTTCTAAGCAAGATACTACTACTGACTCTACCATAAATGTAGAGTACATTGCTATAGCAAAGACAGCAAAGGAGGGAGTTTGGATGAAGAATTTCATCACAGATCTAGAAGTTGTGCTAGGCAGCGAGGAGTCGATTTCCTTATATTATGACAACTATGGGGCGATTACTCAAATGAGAGAACTTGGGTCTCATCAAAAGTATTCTGAGGAGGTTCTAGTTTATTAGAGGGATCGTGACCCGAGGAGATGTGGCAATGGAAAGAGTTTCATCTGAAGATAACATCACAGATCTACTAATAAAGCCATTGTTTCATATTATCTTTGAGCATTAGAGGAGTCTGATGGAGATCAGACACATAGGTGATTGGCTTTAGGTCAGGTGAGAGATTACCCTACAAGTCAATCACATGAGTGATAGCACGTGTGACATGTTAGGATCAAGAGCACTAAGAGGGGGGGGGGGTGAATTAGTGTAGCGGAAAACCTTTTACGATTAAAATAAAAATTACGTTCGTTCGATAAAAGTGATTTCGGTAAGAAAATCGATTCGTAAAACACTTTAACTTTTGATTAAGCGAGATATAGCAAAGATATAAATACAGTTTACAATTATGATTCAAATCAGATAGTAGGCGCAAACTGAAATGTGATATTCGTATAAAGAAACTGATTTACGTCTAAATGCTAATTCATCGTTTGATTAAGTGAGATGCAGTTTAAGCAAGGATATAAAGGTAGTTTACAGTTACGATAGAAATCAAAATGTAAACGCAAACTGAAATATGATGATCGTATGAAAAAACTGATTTACGTCTAAACGTCGATTCGGAAAGTGCAAAGCTTGAAACCCGATCGTATATGCACAGAAAGCAATAAGCTTTTGAGGAGGTTTGCAGTAAAGATAATATGCTCAAAGTAAATGCAAACCAAGATTTAGAGTGGTTCGGTCAATCTTGACCTACTTCACTTTTGGCTTCCTCCACCGACGAGGTCACCAACGTCAACTAGAGGCCTGCCTTCAATAGGCGAAGGACAACCACCTTTTTACAATTTCACTCCTTTTGACGGGCTTATGAGACAACCCTTACAGAATTTTCTCTCATCTCTTTAAAGCTCAAAACTTGGAAGAAAAGAGGGAGAAGAACTTTTGGCCTTTACAACAATTTTAAGCTCTAAAAATCACAGAACAAGATCAAGATTTCGGTGTATTTTTCATGCCCTTTTAGTGCTGAAAGGGTGGGGTATTTATAGGCCCCAACCTAGTTTGAATTTGGAGCTCAAAACTATCAATTCCCGGAATTCCGGGATCTGGCGGTTGCACTGCCTGGCAGAGCTCGAAGACTGAGCCTCTGGGCGATCCCACCTCCTGTCAGGGGCGGTTGCACCTCCTGCTAGAGCTCGAAGACCAAGCTCAGGCGGTGCCACTGCTTGACTGAGGTGGTTGCACCTCCTGCCAGAGCTCGAAGACCGAGCTCAGGTGGTGCCACCTCCTGTCAAGGGAGGTTGCACCGCCCAGTTGTTAGGACTCTAGCTAGGAGAGTCCTAATCGAGAGGGACATTCTGTTAAGACTCTATTAGGACTCCAGCTAGGAGAGTCCTAATTGAGAGGGACATTCATATAGGAGGTTTTTTTCTTAGAGAAGAATTAGGAGTTGTAAGGGAATAGGAGTCTTGAGTAGGAGTCCTATTAGGAGTTGGTTAGAAGTAAGAGTCTTAAGTAGGAGTCCTATTAGGAGTTAGGGTTTAGAAGCCCTATAAATAGCCATGTATTCCTTCTCTTTTCATAAGCAATAGATGAATCTTTTCTGCAGCCTTTGAGCAGCAACTAGGAGGGAGGAACCCCTATAGAGTTCCAAGGAGGTCGATTCCATAAAGAGATCAACCCCAAGTTTAGAATATGCAAGGGTTCTATCACCTGGTATCAGATCAGCGTTCTTGGCATCTCGCTGCCCTTCCACAGCCATCTATCAATCCTTCACAACTATCCAAAGCAATTCCCACAATTGCTTAAAAGATCGTCGCCGAATTCCGCCATCATCTCCACCACCGCAGATCATCCTTTGATCTCCCTGTGAATTGCGATAGGTTTTGGTTTCCTACCTTACTGCTGCTGCAATTTATTTATCCCTATCTGAAAATCCAAAAAAAAAGAAAATTTCGTTCCTATATTGCTGCAAATTTTCATCGTAAGTTGCTGAAATTTTTCGATGAGAATTCTGCTATCGCAACTTACACCAATTTTCTTGCTGTTACTGTCGAAATTTTCTTGATTAAATTGGACATCCTTGCTGTCATATAAACTGAGATATTGTTGTCAATTTCCTCCTCAAATCTCTCAAATTTTTTATGGAGATTTCGTCGAGAAACCGCTGTTTCTTCAACGATAATTCTGCTCTTACAAGACAACACAATTCTGCAGCAAACTTTCACTGATTTCTATCAAACCTATACATGCCTTTAACCCATCAACAAAAGAGAGATCTTAATATCACAGATTTGGAGTCATATACTACGGCATCTGAGGAGGCAATCAATGCTAAATTTGAAGCCTTTGAGGCACGAATGGAGGATAAGATTCAGACTCTCCTTACCGAATTCAGTTTGGGCCGACCACCAAGCCCGAAGAAATCACATCAAGGAGAGAGCTCTAACCAATCACATCATACCCAAAGAGATAACTTCTAAGAGAGGGGAGGTTCTATGACCGACCCTAACTATTCACTCATGAGAGTAGACTTCTCTAGATGGGAAGAAGGAGACCAAATTGGTTGGATCTCGCATGCAGAGCGATATTTTCGGTACCATAAAACTGCGGATGCATCCATGGTGGAGATTGCAGCTATACATCTTGAAGGGGATGCTATACAATGGTTTGACTGGTTTGAACACACTTATGGAGTCCTTTCATGGCGATAATTCAAAGAAGGACTACTGATCCGCTTCGAACTAACTTATTACGAGAACATTGACGGACAACTAGCAAAGATTCGACAAACCTTCACCATTCAGGAGTACCAGACCAGGTTTGAAAGGTTATCTAATCAAACTCGTGATTGGTCTAAAAAATAGTTATTGTGGATTGTGGACCTTTATTGAGGGTTTAAAGCCGGAGATCCGGGGAGAAGTTAAGATGCGACAACCTTACACGCTTATGGCAGCCATCTCTTTCACATGACTTCAAGAGGAGCGATTGAACCATGAAGCCCGGACGACTAGGATCACTCCATGACCTACAATACTAAAGCCCTCAGCCCCCCCTACTATCAACCGAGTCCTTGCACCGAAAAGGTTAACAAGAGAAGAACTTTGGGAGCAATCTGCGAAGGGATTATGTTGGCATTGCGACGAGCCGTGGAGCCGCGAGCATCGCTGTAAAAAAGGTAGACTTCTTATGATTGAACCAGTAGAAGAAGAGGTCATTGAACATCTAAAAGAGAGCCTTTAACATGAAGAAGAAGATATGGAAGAAGAGCCACAGCCGACCGACATTACGGTACATGCACTAGCCGGCTACTCAAATCCGCAAACGATGAAAGTTGGAGGCCTTCTCAAACAACACCCGATCACTGTTCTCATCGACACGGGTAGCACTAATAACTTCCTGAATAGTAAGGTTGCTGCTCGGATGGCACTGCATATTGAAGGTTGCAGCAAGTTCGATGTAAAGGTTGCCGACGGCAGAATCCTAAAGTGCGACCAAAGATGCCCGTAGGTGAAACTATTACTGCAAGACCAAGAAATTATCACTGATTTCTTCCTCCTACCAATCGATGACTATGAGGCAGTGCTTGGTATAGAATGGCTGACTACACTAGGTGATGTCTCTTGGAACTTTTCTAAATTAATTATGAAATTCTACTGTAAGGGCAAACAGATCATCCTACGCGGGAAGCGCGGAAGCAACGTTACCACTGTTTCGACCCAACGAATGGAGAAAGTTTTACACAAGGTAAATGGTGGCTTTTTTATGCACCTCCAGCAGCAACCAGAGGGGAAGAAAATAGAAATTGAAGATCAAAATCTTGCCCAATTGCTTACTAAATTTGTCGACATATTTGCTGAACCGCGCGGTCTTCCTCCTTCTTGGCAACATGACCATCGAATTCCAATCCTTCCGGGCAAGCCACCAGCGAACACTCAACCGTACCGATATCCTCACCTCCAGAAAGATGAAATTGAAAAGATCATAAAGGAAATGCTTGAAACAAGGGTGATTCGGCCAAGTTGCAGCCCCTATTCTTCATCGGTGCTACTTGTACGCAAGAAGAATGAAACTTGGCGGATGTGTATCGACTACCAAGCTTTAAATGACATCACCGTCAAGGACAAGTACCCAATACTAGTGGTGAATGAACTTCTTGATGAATTGAAAGGAGCTCGAGTCTTCACGAAGTTGGACCTCCGATCCGGTTACCACCAAATTCGGGTATGTGACGATGACATTCCAAAAACTGCATTTCGCACACATGATGGCCATTATGAATTCTTGGTAATGCCTTTTGGACTCACTAATGCTCCTTCAACCTTTCAAAGTCTCATGAATGATATATTTCGGAGCTTTCTTCGTAAATTTGTGTTGGTATTTTTCGATGATATTCTCATTTACAGCCCTTCTCTTGATACTCACTTTCAGCATTTACGGATTGTTTTGATGATTCTTCGGAAGAATACTCTTTTTGTTAAGCAACTAAAGTGCAGCTTTCTCCAACAAAAAGTATAGTACCTTAGGCATATAATATCAGAAGGAGTGGTGGTAGACCCAACAAAAATTGAGGCAATGCAAGGTTGGCCGAAACCTACAAACGTGAAATTACTGCGGGGGTTCCTTGGACTAACGAGCTACTACCGAAAATTTGTTAAGGACTATGGGAAGATCAGTGCACCACTCACTTCTTTACTGAAAAAAGATGCTTTCCAATGGTCGGACAAAGCCTCAACTGCCTTCGACAAACTTAAAGCAGCCATGACAATGACGCCGATGCTTGCGCTACCATATTTCAATAGACCCTTCATCATTGAGGCCGACACATCTGGAGTCGGAATTAGAACCGTTCTCATGCAAAATGGTTGACAACTCGCATACACTAGCAAGACATTATCTCCCTCCCATCAAAACATGTCAGTATATGATAAGGAGATGCTTGCCATTGTACACGTAGTAACGAGGCGGAGACCCTACCTGATCGGCCGGCTCTTTCAAATTAAAACTGACCATAAAAACCTCAAGTACTTTTTGGAGCAAAAGATATCATCCCCTGAGCAGCAAAAATAGGTAACTAAACTTCTTGGATTTGATTATGAAATTATTTACAAAAAGGGGAAAGAAAACATTGTTGCAGATGCACTCTCACGGCTACCTGAATAAGCTAAGGTTTCAGCCATCTCCCTTCCTACCACCGGTCTCCTCGAGGACATTAGGGAAGAATGGAAGAAGGATCTAGAGATCAGCAACATCATAAAAAAATTGGAGGAGGATCCAAGTGCAATAGCCCACTACACTTGGGATTCGAGGGATCTACGCTACAAAGGTCGTATTGTGCTTATACCTGACTCCCCTTGCATTGCAATCATCTTGCATGAAATGCACTCTATACCGTCAGCAGGGCACTTTGGATTCCTAAGAACCTACAAAAGAGTGAAGCAAAATTTTTATTGGAGAGGGATGAAAAAAATTATTGCTGAATATGTGGCACAATGTGATGTATGTCAACAACACAAGGGTGAAACTGTGGCAAATCCAGGGAAGCTACAACCACTACCCATACCAGACTCAGTGTGGACTGACATCTCCATGGACTTCATTGAAGGGCTGCCATCTTCCAAAGGTAAAAGCACGATTCTCGTGGTGGTGGATCGACTTACGAAATATGCTCATTTTTGTGCTGTGAGAAATCCCTACACTACTGCTAGTATTGCCCAGATTTTCATAGAAAATATTGTTAAACTGTATGAGATGCCAAGGTCCATCGTAAGTGATCGTGACAGGATCTTCACTAGTAAATTTTGGACTGAGGTATTTCAGTTACAAGGCACCAAACTCAAGATGAGCACAGCGTATCATCCACAAACTGACGGCCAAACAGAGGTGGTAAATAGGTGCTTAGAGACGTACCTTCGGTGTTTCGCTAGCGACCGACCAAAAGAGTGGGCGAAATGGCTTCCCTGGGTCGAATGATAGTATAATACTATATATCATTCATCTACAAAATGTGCCCCTTATGAAGCATTGTATGGTCGACCAGCCCTTGTGATTCTAAAGTATGTAATTAGCTCGGCCAAGGTAGATCAGGTTGACCAAGAATTGATTGATAGGGACAAACTCTTACAATTGTTAAAAGATAATCTCTTTACCGCTCAAGCCAGAATGAAGCAGCAAGCCGACACACGACGAAGTGAAAGAGAATTTTCAGTGGGAGATTGGATTTATCTTCATGTACAACCATACAAGCAACTCTCTATCAACACTTGAGCCTCCATGAAGCTATCCCCACATTTTTATGGGCCCTATCAGATCACAGAGCATATTGGAGCCGTGGCGTACATACTTAAATTACCTGAGGATGCCAAAATTCACCCTGTCTTTCACGTATCATGCCTAAAGCCCAAGTTGGGAGAACACGAGACACCCCATATCCAACTCCCCAACACAACTGAGGATGGAGTTATTCAAGCCCAACCACAAGCCATCCTCGATCGCAGGACCATGATGCGTCGCCGACATCCCTCTACTGAAGTGCTAGTGCATTGGAATAATCTACCACTTGAAGATGCCACATAGGAACCATATGAGGAGCTGAAGACCCGATTCCCTGAGTTCATGGAATCTCAGCCTTGAGGACAAGGCTGATTTGAAGAGGGTGGGTCTGTTAGGACTCTAGCTATGAGAGTCCTAATTGAGAGGGACATTCTATTAGGACTCTAGGTAGGATAGTCCTAATTAAGAGGGACATTCTATTAGGACTCTAGCTATAAGAGTCTTAATTGAGAGGGGCATTCATGTAGGAGGTTTTTTTCTTAGAGAAGAATTAGGAGTTGTAAGGGAAAAGTAGTCTTGAGTAGGAGTCCTATTAGGAGTTGGTTAGAAGTAAGAGTCTTAAGTAGGAGTCCTATTAGGAGTTAGGGTTTAGAAGCCCTATAAATAGCCATGTATTCCTTCTTTTCTCATAAGCAATAGATGAATCTTTTCTGCAGTCTTTGAGCAGCAACTAGGAGGGAGGAACCCCTATAGAGTTCCAAGGAGGCCGATTCCCTAAAGAGATCAACCCCAAGTTTAGAATCTGCAAGGGTTCTAACACTAGTCTCGCTCGGAGACTGAGCCCAGGTAGTGCCACCTCCTGGCTTAGGCGGTTCAATCACCTAGTAGAAATCAGGGTCCGAATGGGTTGATCCATTCGGCCCAATTTGGGTTTTTCAGGGGCCCAATTGCCCCAAGATTAAGTTAATGGGATCACCTCCCATTTCCAACTTAATCATTGTGCTAACTATGATATTTCCTAAGACATTTACTGCAACTAGCTCCGGTGCATCAATCGCTTCTTCCAGCAAGCTTCCGGCGAACTCCCGTCGTTTATCCGATGAACCGTCGATGATGCTCCTGTGGACTTCTGGCAAACTCCTGGACTTGCGACGATCCACTTGGAGAGTTTCGACGAGCTTCTGTGGCAAGCTCATGGACTTCTCGGATTTGTTCCCGCAGAACCTCCGACGATTGTCCGAACTTTCGTCGAACTCTCGAACTCCCAACGTGATCATTGTCTTAACTCCGGCGCAACTTCTGCTGCATATCTTACTTTCATCGTAGTTAATCCTACACACTTAAAACAAAACTTCAATCGAGATAATTAATCCTAAGCAATTAACCAAGTTGTTCGACATGTCATTGGTCCTCGACGCTTCGTCCGATTCTTCGGCGCATCATCCTCTCCTGCAGCCTATTGCCCAATTGGCCAATTGACTTCGCAACTCCGATATCCTTGGCACAATACCCGTTCTTCTTGGCCTGATGCCCAAGTCCACGACCCAAAGCCTTCTGTCGATACGTCGACCGATCCACCAGCCCGACGTCCAATTTTCTAACATGTTCCTCCGGCACAACATGATTTTCCTTCTTTAATTGTCTCATCCTGATCGAAGCATCCTACGTCACTCAAAACACAGATTAAATCATAAACATATATCAAGTAGTTTCATCATCAAAATACGAGATTCAACAATCTCTCCCTTTTTGATGATGACAACCACTTGATGACGGAGTTAAACTTAACTCCCGGAGTTTAAACAAACTCCCCCTATCAATATGCAATATTAATAGAACCTTGAATTCAAACTGAATTCAAGTCATTGCAATATTCATCATGAACACTTGCAACACATCATCATGAATTTATGCATAAACTTATGCATAACATCATACTTCTCCCCCTTTGTCATCAACAAAAAGGAGAAGTCCAACTATTCTTGTGTTTGGAATATTAGTCTAACTTATTGCATGAAAAACATAATATCAAGTTTTATCATCATGCAGTTTTGAAGCTAGAAAATTTAGCAAATGCTATATCATACAAGCTAGTAAAAATTGAGCAAGTGCTATATCACATTAGAATATGCAAGCTAGCATTTTGAGATTTTCAAAAAGCAACTCTTGCTTCTTGAAATATACAAGTTGCAAGCTATCAATTTTTGCTTCCTTTGCAATGTTTGAGTTTGCAATTTTGCTTTCATTGTAAAGTGCAAGTTTAGTATATTTAGCATCTTGAGATAGCAACTGTTTGCTTCTCTTTAGACTACAAGCTAGCAATTTTCACGATATGCAAGTTTTACCACATACAAGTTAGTAAAAATTTCGAAAGGAAATGCAAGATAGCTTTCTTGTGTAAGCTCATGAATCTTGTTTCCTATTACAATGTGCAAGTTGCAAGTTTTGCTTGTTGAGATAGGCAAGATAGCACTTTTGCAATTTTTGTTTGGCAAGCTTGTGATGTTCAAGATAACAAGCTCTTTCTTCTCTTTTGAGAAGTGTCATTTTTGCTTTCTTTGCAAAGTGCAAGCTAGCGAAATGCCAAACTAGCAAGAGATAATGTTTTACATGAGGCAAGCAAATAATTTGGCAAGTGTTACATTTGCATCTTTTCTTTGGATGTGCAAGAAAATAAACAAGTTTTTGCATTTTCTTGACATTTCAAGCTAGCAATTATCGGTGATGTTCAAGATAGCAATTTCTTCTCTTTTGTAATTTTTACCTTTTTCTTGAATTGTGCTAGCAATCTATCTCCCCCTTTGTCATTGTCAAAAAGAAGGGAAAAACCCTTTACATCAATTTCTAAATCATGACAAAGGTAAGTAATCATTCTTATTTGTGCATCATTATAGTTTTAATGCATAAATTCATTAACATTTCATTTTTTTATGCATGATACCGAAAAATCAATCATCATTATAAGCATATCAAACATAATATTCAAGCATTCATGATATATCATTTTGGCAACATGATCATAGCTATTCAAATGATGGTATCTAAATGTCAAAATTCATTACATCCTATCATGCATGAGCTTTAACTTCTCATTTGTATTTCATGCATTATTTCATTTCATCTCATAAGGAATATCAAGAAGAGTTATTGGGTGATGAGATAAATATTTTATAAATACACGGAATTGTATCATATCATAAGTGTTTCATGTATTCATATTATCACATGAAGCATACAAGACAACAATGTAAAGAAATCATGTCATGAAGAATATCAATGTGAAAATTCAGCAAAGATCACATGATACAATCGCAAAGCATGATATAATTATGCGATATATCATGAGATGATAATTTATCATATCAATGAAAGATATCAATGAGGATCAATTCGTGAATACCAAAGATGTGATTCATGGTTCATTAAAATTCTTCTTAACAAGTTCACAATCAGAATTCATATAATTCATAATAAAGCAAATTGATGTACAATCATCCCACAAGACATACAAGGCAAAGAATCGTGTTATTTCTATATTATGAAATATATGATATCAAGGCTCATGATTCATTTGAAAAGATATAGCACAAAGAGCAACTTGAAACATTCTTATCAAGATCACATTTTAAAATATTCCAAGTATCAAGATATCAATATGACACTTCATTGAATTCTGAGAAATCAAAAGACAAGTTACACTTCATTTGAAGAATTCTTTTTTGATAAATGTAGGGAGCATAATGAACGATCTTGATTTATAAAGAACTTCATGTTATAATTATCAAGATCATGATTTTAATAATTATTTTCTTTAGCAAAGAATCACAAAAGCACTTTATTTTTGCATAAGAAATCTCATTGTATTATGATTTATAAATTCTTTCTCTACACATGAATCATAGGAGATATAATAGCAATGATATCATGATTCATTTAGTAATAAATAGCAAGGAGAACAATTTATTTCATACATAAGAAATCTCAATAAGATCACATTTCACAAGAAATTTCAAGTATCAAATATCAAGTAATCATCATGTTTCTTCAAAATTCTTAAATCAAGAAGTCAAGGGAAAGTTCATGATTCGGTTAAAACAAAATTTCATTCAAGTTAATTAAAAAAAAATCATAATCAAATTATCATTTTTGAGATTCATAACATGAATAACGTTATTACTATTTCATCAAAATCATTTTCGAGATTCACACAATATCATGAAATCATTAATCTCAATAAGATGGGAAAAGCATTTTCTTTTTAAGTGATTCTTTTAACACATCATAAAAAACTCATTCATAATTCAAGTGATTTACAAGATATCATAAATGAATTTATCACTTGTATTTCATCAAAATCGAGAACACTAGAGATAGAAAATGATTGAAGCATTTAGCATGATTCATATTTAAAATGTATCTTATGTCATAAATACGAATCAAGCATTTGTCAAATATGAAATCATCCTCAAAATTACATTCAATAAATTCATATATGACAAGCATAGATTTATTGAAAAATCAATAAGATAGAGGATTACATTTCATTTTTATAAATTTCTATTCATGTGATTTGCTTCTTATGAGCATGCTTTTGCTTTTTTTTTAAAATGTCAACATTCAAGATAGAAAGGTAAATTTCGTAAAATAAATTATCAAGTATGATTCCATGATGACATCCTTTTAATATCTTGATATTCATTATCAAGTATGATTTCAAAAAGTATGTTCAATAGAAATCATTAAGACCAAATGCATGATACACTCATTTATTTTCAAAATATTCATCATGTTCATTTTCATGAGATTTACAAGATTGGTAAAATAAATTCATTAATCTCAATAGGATATAAAATTTATTTTAATTTCATGCAATTGATTTCATATGAGGGTGTTCAAGTCTTTTTGTGAAAACATGTATCATCATTTAAAATCAAAACATAAGTTTCATCATAAAGCCGTCAAGACCAAACATATCAAAAATAAAACATCATGATATCACATCTATCATCAAAAGACTATCAAGAAATTCATACATAGATGTACATGCACTATGTCATCTTAATATGTCATAAAAATGATTAAACCAAAAACATGTTAATCCAAAATGAGAGTTTCAAATCAACATTTACTTCAAAAGCTCATGCATGACATAAAATCATCAAAATACACATGCATGAATTAATCTTAAGCATTATCACATATCATATAACTATCATCCATAATGTTGCACACATCATTCAACATTTCAAAACATAACATGCATGAAACCTTAGCAATATACTTTTCATGATCAAATTTTTAGTTCTTCAAAGATGCTAAAAAGAAAAACATGATATAATTTTTGAAAAACAATTTTTTATTTCCTATTTCTACTATCTAAATTAAGCACTCATGAAAAACTTTAAGTAATTTCAAAATAATTCAAGAGAGTTGAGTTACTTACCTTATAGTCGAAGCCCGTCAAAGCCCAATTCGCCGTTTCACCTTTGGAAGTTCTTGATTCATCCTTGATTGCCTTCCTCTTCTTTGGCCTCTTCCTTCATTCAAGTTCATTGTCTATTTTAGATTTTTGTTTAATAAACTTATTAAGATTTAGTGTTCCAAGTTCAAGTTCATCATTGTCCTCATCACTTGAGTCATCGCTCAAGTGGTATTCATTTGTCCAGAGTTCCAAATCCTTCCTGTTCTTTGGAAGGTGATTTTGTTCATCATGTTCATCATGTGCATTATGCACCATTTCATATGTCATCAACGAACCAATTAGTTCTTCAAGTGGTAAGTTGTTTAGGTTTTTAGCTTCTTGTATTGCAGTTACTTTTGAATCCCACTTCTTAGAAAGAGAACGCAAAATCTTGTTTACGAGTTTAAAATCCGAAAAACATTTTCCAAGAGCTCTTAAACTATTAACGACATCCGTGAAACGGGTGTACATATCGCCTATAGTCTCGCTTGGTTGCATTCGAAAAAGCTCAAAATCATGCAATAAAATATTAACTTTCGAGTCTTTGACTCTACTAGTTCCCTCGTGCGTGATTTCAAGTGTTCACCAAATGTCAAAAGCCGTTTCGCACATAGAAATCCGATTGTACTCATTTTTGTCCAAAACGCAAAATAAAGCATTCATAGCCTTTATGTTTAAAGAAAAATACTTCTTCTCTAAATCATTCCAATCGATCATTGGAAGAGAAGACTTCGAAAATCCATTTTCGACAAGATTCCAAAGTTCAAAATCCATAGAAATAAGAAAGATCTTCATTCGGGTCTTCCAATAGGTGTAGTCTGTCCCATTGAACATGGGTGGACGTGTAATAGAATGGCCCTCTTGGTTTCCGTTGTATGCCATCTCTCTTGGGTTTTAATCCGTTTGAGAGTTAACCCCGCTTTGATACCAATTGTTAGGATCAAGAGCACTAAGAGGGGGTGGGGGGGGGTGAATTAGTGCAGCGGAAAACCTTTTAAGATTAAAATAAAAACTGCGTTTGTTCGATAAAAGTGATTTTGGTAAGAAAGCTGATTCATAAATCACTTTAACTTTTGATTAAGCGAGATGCAACAAAGATATAAATGTAGTTTGCAGTTATGATTCAAATCAGATAGTAGGCGCAAACTGAAATATGATATTCGTACGAAGAAACTGATTTACATCTAAATGCTGATTCGTAAATCATTTGATTAAGCGAGATGCAGTTTAAGCAAGGATATAAAGGCAGTTTGCAGTTATGATAGAAATCAAAAAGTAAACACAAACTGAAATATGATGATCGTATGAAAAAACTGATTTACATCTAAACAACAATTCGGAAAGTGCAAAGCTTGAAACTCGATCGTATATGCGCAGAAAGCTTTTTAGGAGGTTTGCGGTAAAGATAATATGCTCAAAGTAAATGCAAACCGAGATTTAGAGTGGTTCGGTCAATCTTAACCTACTCCACTTTTGGCTTCCTCCACCGACGAGGTCACCGACGTCAACTAGAGGCCTTCCTTCAATAGGCGAAGGCCAACCACCCTTTTACAGTTTCACTCCTTTTAACGGGCTTAGGAGACAACCCTTACAGAATTTTCTCTCCTCTCTTTAAAGCTCAGAACTTGGAAGAAAAGAGGGAGAAGAACTTTTGGCCTTTACAACAATTTTGAGCTCTAAAAATCATAGAACAAGATCAGGATTTCGTTGTATTTTTCATGCCCTTTCAATGCTGAAAGGGTGGGGTATTTATAGGCCCCAACCCAGTTTGAATTTGGAGCTCAAAACTGTCAATTCCTAGAATTCCGAGATCTGGCGGTTGCACCGCCTGGTTGAGGCGGTTGCACCGCCTGGTAGAGCTCGAAGATTGAGCCTCTAAGCGGTGTCACCTCCTGTCAGGGGTGGTTGCACCTCCTGCCAGAGCTCGAAGACCGAGCTCAAGCGTTGCCACTACCTGACTAAGGCGGTTGCACCTCCTGCCAGAGCTCGAAGACTGAGCTCAGGCAGTGCCACCTCCTATCAGGGGAGGTTGCACCGCCCAGTCTTACTCAGAGACTGAGCCCAGGCAGTGCCACCTCTTGGCTTGGGCGATTCAACCGCTTGGCAGAAATCAGGGTCTGAATGGGTTGATCCATTCGACCCAATTTGGGTTTTACAAGGGCCCAATTGCCCCAAGATTAAGTTAATCGGATCACCTCCCATTTCCAACTTAATCATTGTGCTAACTACGATATTTCTTAAGACATTTACTGCAACTAGCTCCGGTGCGTCTATCGCTTCTTCTGGCGAGCTTCCGTCGATCATCCGATGAACCCTCGGTGATGCTCCTGTGGACTTCCGGCAAACTCCTGGACTTGCGATGATCCACTTGGCGAGTTTCGACAAGCTTCTTTGGCAAGCTCATGGACTTCTCGGATTTGTTCCCGCATAACCTCCGACGAGTGTCTGAACTTTCATCGAACTCTCGAACTCCCAACGTGATCATTGTCTTGACTCCAACGCAACTCCTACTGCATATCTTACTTTCATCATAGTTAATCCTGCACACTTAAAATAAAACTTCGATCGAGACAATTAATCCTAAGCAATTAATCAAGTTGTCCGACATGTCATTGGTCCTCGACGCTTCGTCTGATTCTTCGGCGCATCGCCCTCTCCTGCAGCTTATTGCCCAATCGGCCAGTTGACTTCGCAACTCCGATATCCTTGGCACAATACCCGCTCTTCTTGGCCCAATGCCCGAGTCCACGACCCGAAGCCTTCTGTCGATACGACGATCGATCCACCGGCCCGATGTCCAATCTTCTGACATGTTCCTCCGACACAACATGATTTTCCTGCTTTAATTGTCTCATCCTGATCGAAGCATCCTACGTCACTCAAAACATAGATTAAATCAGAAACATATATCAAGTAGTTTCATCATCAAAATATGAGATTCAACATGACTCGTTGATAGAAACCTTACAGATTCTAAACTTGGGGTTGATCTCTTTAGGGGATCGGCCTCCTTGGAACTCTATAGGGGTTCCTCCCTCCAAGTTGCTGCTCAAAGGCTGTAGAAAAGATTCATCTATTGCTTATGAAAAGAGGTGGACTACATGATTATTTATAGGGCTTCTAAACCCTAACTCCTAATAGGACTCTTACTTAAGACTCCTACTTGTAACCAACTCCTAATATGACTCCTACTCAAGACTCCTACTTCTAACCAACTCTTAATAGGACTCCTACTCAAGACTCCTATTCCTTTACAACTCCTTATTCTTCTCTAAGAAATAACCTCCTAACCCTAGTCGGCCACTTCACCTCTTTAATAGGGGTTGGCTTAGGTAGGTTTTACATGAATGCCCCTCTCAATTAGGACTCTCCTAGCTAGAGTCCTAATAAACCCGCCCTCTTCAAATCAGCCTTATCCTCGAGACTGACGATTCATGAATTTTGGGAATTTGATCTTCAAGTCATCATAGTTCTCCCAAGTGGCATCTTCTGTTAGTAGGTTTGCCCACTGTATTAGCAATTCAGTAGTGGATCGTCGTCGTCGAGTCACAATCTGTCAATCAATAATGGCACTTGGCGGAGTTTGAAGTTCTCCTTGGGTAGTCATATTTGGTGGGCGGCTTTGGGCTATCTCCAAGAACCTATTTACAACTTCCGTCTAGCCGTCAGTTTGTAGGTGATATACTATATTCTTTTCAATTTAGTACCTTGGATATATAATAACTTTGTCCAAAATCTGCTCGTGAAGATGCAAGTAGAATTTATCATAAACACAATGCGTCCCTTATAGTGTAATTCTTTTGAGTCCCAATTGTAATGCGCCATGGGGCTTGGTGCTTCCTCCAATTTTTTTATAATCTTACTAGTTCTGAATCTTTCTGCCATTCCATCTTAATATCCTCAAGGAAGTTGCTATTCGGAAGTGAAACGGTTGAAACTTCAACTTGCTCGGGTAGTTGCAAAAGCGCATCTGCAAAAACATTCTCTTTCCCCTTTTTGTAAGTTATTTCATAATCAAATCCAAGAAGTTTTGTTACCCATTTTTGTTGCTCAGGGGATGTTATCTTTCGCTCCAAAAAGTACTTGAGGCTTTTATGGTTAGTTTTAATTTGAAATCGTCGACCAATCAAGTAGGGTCTCCACCTCATTGTTGTGCGCACAATGGCGAGCATCTCCTTATCATATGTTGACTTATTTTGATGGGAGGGAGATAATGCCTTGCTAGTGTATGTGAGTGGTTGACCATCTTACATGAGAATGACTCCAATTCCGAATCCAGATGCGTTGGCCTTAATAATGAAGGGTCGATTGAAATCTGGTAGTGTTAGCACTAGCGTCGTCGTCATGGTTGCCTTAAGTTTGTCGAAGGCAGCGGAGGCTCTGTCCGACCATTGGAAGACTTCTTTTTTCAGTAAGGAAGTAAGTGGTGCACTGATCTCTCTATAGTTTTTCACGAACTTACAGTAGTAGCATGTTAAACCCAGAAAGCCATGTAGTAATTTTATGTTCCTCGGGGTCAGCCAGTTTTGCATTGCTCCAATTTTGAAGGGGTCTACTGCCACACCTTCCTCTAATATAATATGCCTAAGATATTCCACCTTCTTTTGAAGAAAGCAAAAATTCATAGTGGTTGTTGTGTGTTCAAAAGGTGGTTTTCGGTATGTCTTCTTCGCATACTCGTATTTGATGATACCCGGATCGAAGGTCCAGCTTTGTGAAGATTTGTGCTCCCTTTCATTTAGTAATTCATCTACTACCGGAATAGGGTATTTATCCTTAATAGTTATGCCATTGAGAGCTCGGTAGTCAACACATAATCGCCATGTTTCGTCCTTTCGTATGGAGAGCACCGGTGAAGAGTAGGGGCTGCAACATGGCCGAATAACTCCTGTTTCGAGCATCTATTTTACAATCCATTCTATTCCATCCTTCTGGAGATGTAGATACTAATATGGCTGAGCATTTGCTGGAGGTTTGCCTGGAAGAATCGTTATATAATAATCATGCCGGCGAGTAAGAGGTAGGTTGCGCGGTTCGTCAATTATATCTAAAAATTCAGCAAGCAAAGGAAGTAGATTTGGATCTTCAAATTCTGTTGGCTCTCCCTTAGTTTGCTACTCAAGTTGTACCAAATGCATGCTTTATGCAAAACTTTCTTCATTTGTTGTGTGCAAATCATCGTTACGTCGCCCCCACGTTTCCCGTGCAATATCACCTGTTTCTCCTTACTGTAAAATTTTATAATTAGTTTCATAAAATTCCAAGAAAAATCACCTAATGTTGTCAACCATTTAATTCTGAGCATGGCCTCATGATCATCAAGAGGGAGAAGGAAGAAATCTGCTATTATCTCTTGGTCCTGCAGTAATAGTTTCTCTTGCGGGCGCCTACGATCACACTTCAAAATCCATCTGTCGGTGACCTTAACATCAAACCTGCAACGATTCTCGATAGATAATACCATTCGGATAGCAACCTTACTATTTAGAATATAATTAGTGCTGCCCGTGTCGATGAAAACAGTGATCGGTTGTTGTTTGAGAAGGCCTCCAACTTTCATCGTTTGCGGGTTTGAGTAGCCGGCTAGTGCATATACTGTAACTTCGGTCGGTTGTGGCTCTTCTTCTGCATCTTCTTTTTTATGTTCAATGCTCTCTTTTGGATGTTCAATGACCTCTTCTTCTACTAGTTCAATGATAAAAAGTCTCCCTTTACTACAGCGATGCTCATGGCTCCATGGCTCGTCGCAATGCCAAAATAACCCCTTCGCAGATCGCTCCTGAAGCTATTCTCTTGTCAACCTTTTTGGAACAGGGACTCGGTCAACAATAGGGGGGGCTAAGGGCTTCAGTATTGCTGGTTGAGGAGTGACCCTAGTTCTTCGAGCTTCATGGTTCAATTGCTCCTCTTGATGTCGTGCGAAAGAGATGGCTGCCATAAGCGTGTACGGTTGTCGCACTTTAACTTCTCCTCGGATCTCCGGCTTCAAGCCCTCAATGAAGGTCCTCAATAGCTGTTTTTAAGACTAATCAAGAGTTTGATTAGATAACCTTTCAAATCTGGTTTGGTACTCCTGAATGGTGGAGGTTTGTCGGATCTTTGCTAGTTGTCCGTCAATATTCTCGTAATCGGTTGGTCTGAAGCGGATCAGCAGTCCTTCTTTGAATTATTGCCATGAAAGGACTCCATAAGTATGTTCAAACTAGTCAAACCACTATATAGCATCCCCTTCAAGATGTATAGCTGTAATTTTCACCATAGATGCATCCACGGTTTTGCGGTACCGAAAATATCGCTCCGCCACAAGATCCAACCAATCGGGTCTCCTTCCCATCTAGGAAAGTCCACCCTTATGTGTGGATAGTTGGGATCGATCATAGAGCCTCCCCTCCCTTGGAAGTCATCTCTTCGGACTTGGTGTGATTGGGTAAAGCTCTCTCCTTGATGTGATTTCTTTGGGCTTAGTGGTCGGCCCAATCTGAGTTCGGTAAAGAGCGTCTGAATCTTATCCTCCATTCGCGCCTCCAAGGCTTCGAATTTAGCATTGATTGCCTCCTTAGATACCATAGTATATGTCTTCAAATCTGTGATGTTAAGATCCCTCTTTCGTTGTTGGGTTAAAGGCATGTATAGGTTGAGAGAAGTGATGGATGAAAGGGTTGGTGGATTGGTGGATGTAGGCTGTGGTTTAGGCTTGTTTTGTTGCTGTTTTGGGTCCAGTTTAAGGGTGTGGTTTGGTGGGGTTTTAGGGCTGTGGATAAAGTTTTGGGTCTGTGATAGATGGCAGCAAAGGTTTGACATAAATCAGTGGAAGTTGCAGCAAGTATGTGCTGTCTTGTAAGAGCAGAATTGTCGTCGAAGAAACAGCGGTTTCTCAACAAAATTTCCACCAAAAACTTAAGAGAATTGAGGAGGGAATTGACAGCAAAATCACAGTTTATATGACAGCAAGGATGTATAATTTAATTAAAAAAATTTTGGAAGTATAACAGCAAGGAAATTGGTGCATGCTGCGATAGCAGAATTCTTGTCGAAAAATTTCAGCAGTTTACGATGAAAATTTACAGCAACACAATTTTTTTTAGAGATGAATTCCTCAATAGATCAATCTTAGATGGAAGCCAAGATGATCTATGAAGTGTATAAGAAATTTCATTCAAAAAAGATTGCAAATAGATGGGTTAAGGCAACAATATACGGCTGAAATTTTCTACAGCATAGATTTTTAAGTATAGCAGATTGGACATAAAAGATCAGTGGTTTATATTGAGAATTTTTTGATGAAACCAAAGGGAATTATTCTGTTATGAAGTTTTAAAGCTATCAAAAAAATTTCGTAGAGATTTGGATAGAAACAACGTAGTATCAAGATCAAACAGACAGTGCTATGCGGCTAAAATTTTACAGTACAAATTTTCAAGTATAGCATATTAGACGTAAAATATCAATGGTTTATATTGAGAATTTTTTGACAAAACCAAAGAAAACCTGCTGTTAGGAAATGTCAAAGATGTCATAAAAATTTCGTAGAGACTTGGATAGAAAAAACACAGTAGCAATATCAAACAGATGGTGCTATACAATTGGAATTTTGCAATGTATCTTTCATCGTAGAGATGAAAACTTTATGACAAAAAGTTTATGCAGAAATATAGGAATAATTTTTTTAGGATTTTCAAATAAGGATAACTAAATTGCAGCAGCAGTAAGGTAGAAAACCAGAACCTGTTGCAATTCACAGGGAGATCAAAGGATGATCCGTGGTGGTGGAGATGACGACGGAATTTGGCAACAATCTCTTAAGCAATTGTGGGAATTGCTTTGGGTGGTTGTTGAGGGATGATGGATGGCTGTGGAAGGGGAGTGAGATGCCAAGAACGCTGCTTTGATACCAGGTGATAGAACCCTTGCAGATTCTCAACTTGGGGTTGATCTCTTTAAGGGATCGGCCTCCTTGGAACTCTATAGGGGTTCCTCCCTCCAAGTTGCTACTCAAAGGCTACAGAAAAGATTCATCTATTGCTTATGAAAAGAGGTGGACTACATGATTATTTATAGGGCTTCTAAACCCTAACTCATAATAGGACTTTTACTTAAGACTCCTACTTCTAACCAACTCCTAATAGGACTCATACTAAGACTCCTACTCAATACTCCTATTCCTTTACAACTCCTTATTCTTCTCTAAGAAATAACCTCCTAACCCTAGCCGACCACTTCACCTCTTTAATAGGGGTCGGCTTAGGTAGGTTTTACATGAATGTCCCTCTCAATTAGGACTCTCCTAGCTAGAGTCCTAACACATGCGTAGTCTTTTTACTTATTATTATTTTATTTTTTTCACTTTATATTGCTTAATGCATAAATATTTTATTATGTCTATGGATTTAATAAGACCCTAAAGTCTTATCGTAAAAGAAATGAAAGAAATGATAAGGCTCTAATATCAATTGATAAGACTCTAAAATCTTATCACCACTCTGATACCAAATGATAAGACCCTAAGGTCTTATTGTCAAAGAAAGAGGAGAAAAGGGAATGATAATGATCGCTTCGAGGGGATCGACCTCCTTGATCGCTTTGAGGGGATCGACTTCCTTGATCACTTCAAGGGGATCGAATTCCTAGGGTTTGACCGTAGAGTGGAATAACATTTTATTAATTAACTGATTGATTAATTTAAAGAAAGGGTTACATCATTATTTATAGAGTTCCACCTAGAGTTCACTAAGACTTGGACTCTTAATAATAAATAAATATTAAATAAACCTTTATCCGATTCTGACTGAACTAAACAGACTCAATAAACAACTGGAAACAGACTCAATAAACATTATTCAAAAGCTAAAAAAAAAAGGGTCCTAACAGTTCCTCCCTCTTTAAATCAGCCTTGTCCTCAAGGCTGATCAGCATCAATCTCGAGGAGCTTCTCTTTCAATACTTTAGTCATAGACTATCTGCAACGTCTCATAACCCGTTGATCAAGTATGGTCTCCACTTTTTGATAGTGTAAGCAATAGGTCGATCTTTCAATGTAGTAATCGTTGCAAAAAACTTCTGGCTTGTATAATCGATTTTGAACCTTTACTATCACAAGTAAAAATTCGTCTATCAATGACCTTTACTTTGAATCTGTCATAGTCTTCAATGTGGTGGATCAAACGGTCAATAGTCTCACTGTTTATAAAATTATTAGTGCTACCAGTATCTATCAAAACTATAATAGGTTGATGCTCCAGAGTTTCATCAACTTCCATAGTTTGTGGGTTAGAGTAGTCGGCTAATGTCTGCATTGTATATATGGTAGGTTCAACATCTTCATTAGAATTTATACCTTAATGATCAGAGTCCACATTCTTAGCTTTCGGCTCCTCTCCAATTAGTTCAATCATCAGAAGTTGCCCTTGTTTACATTGGTGCTCCATACTCCATTTTTCATCATAGTACAAACCCCTTGCCGATCTTTCCTTACTAATTTTTTTCTCATGTAAAGGTACAAATGAGATCGCAGCTATCATAGTGCGGGGTTGACGAGCCTTAACTTCACACCGGATCTCTGGAATAAGCCCTTCAATAAATGTATCCAGAAGTTGTCGGTCCAACCAATCTCTAGCTTTATTTGACAATCTTTCAAACCTACTATGATATTCTAACACTATAGAAGTCTAACGAATTTTGGTGAGCTGGCAATCAATATTCTCATATTCAGATGGGCCAATGCGAACAAGAAGCCCTCTTTTGAACTACTCCCACGAAGGAACTTCATGGAAAGTTTCATACCAATCGTACCACTGGATTACATCTCCATCAAGTTGGATTGAGGTCACTTTTACCTTAGATTCTTTTGGGGTTCTATGAAAATGAAAAAAAAATTCTGCCTTAGAGATCCAACTAGTCGGATCTACATCTTTCCATCTCAGAAATTCCACCTTCATGTGTGAGTAGTTTGTGTCACAATCTTGGGGCCCTTTTTTTGTATTTTCAGATCTATGCAACATAAAACTTAAGCCCCTATCTTGTTGAAATTTGCTGAGGCTCTCCAATAGACTCTTTTTGAAATTATTAAGTATTTTTTGTAGTCGGTTCTTAATTTTGATTTCCTATGCTTCAATTTGTGTTTTCACTAAGTTATTGGTGGCCATTGCATAAGACTGCAAATATGGGTTCTCAACTCCTGTTTTTGATTTTGGTCAAGGGCATCAGCATTGTCAATGCAAAGTTGCCGAGGAGGTGGATGCCGAGGGCAGTGTTGTGGTCGTTGCCCTCAATTAGAGTGGTGGCTACTAGGGAACTCTAACTGGCAGCGATCCCTCCATGTAGCGACTAAAATAAGAATCGTTGCCTCTTACTAGTGCCTCCTTCCGTAGTGTGACAGAGACAGAGCAAGGTTGCCTTCCATCCATGTCGTTGCAGCCATCGCAGTGGCGAGCCCTTAGCGGTGTTGCCTCAGTCGCACCACCATCGCTGCCTCCAAGCCCTTAGGAGCAGCGATCCCTCCACGCAACGACTGCAACAAACATCGTTGCCTCCCACGTGGTGACCACAGCTAGATTGCGTGGGAGTTTATGGACAATAAGAAGGGGCAGCCCCTTCTAGATTGTGTGGTGCATGCTGCAAGGAGGATTATATAGTGATTTAAAGAGCGTTTTCGTAACTCCTACCGTGTGGATCACCGCTAGAGAGGAGAATAGTTGACCTCCTTCATCCTCTCCCACAAATTTGTAGGAATTTAGGGATATACGATCTCCGTAGGTAACATAATCTCCTATGTATATGTAGTTTTTTAGTTTCATGGGTTTTTTGCACCAATCATTATGCACAATTTACGGAAAATCTATGTTTTCTGTTTTTGTTCTTCCACTACGCATGTGATGTCGCCCTAGATTTTCTAATAAGAACTTGCTAAAAATCATCATAGTATTAGTAACTCATTATGATATTGAATTACATTATATATATGTAAAAATAATTTTTCTAAATAAGAATTTAGATGAAAAATTCATGTATAATAACTTGAAAGGTTCGAGAGAAAAGAAAAGAACATTTGACTTGCAAATATAAAAAAATTATCTATTACCTTAAATAAACTTCTAAATAATGGTATATAAAATTTTAAGGTACCATTGCCTCTTTGGATAAGTGTATATATTTAAAAGTCAATGGGAACAAGTTTATTATTTTAATCTTGTATTCATAATATGTTATTTATTAGTAGTGATCTTGGTTTATTATATGAAACTAAAGAATTTATTTTTGAAAATTTCAAAATGATTGCAATTGATGAAGCAACTTATGTTATTGACATATAGCTCTTTAGAGATAAATCTAAAGGATTGTTAGGATTATTTAAAAGATGATATATTGATCAATTCTTAGATAGATTTAATATATAATTTTGTTCGGTAAATATTATACCTATAACGAAAGGTAAAATATCCAGGGTCAATGATCATAAAAATGACTTGAAAATGAGTTAAATAAAAAATATTTCTTATGGTTACGTAGTTGAAAATCTATTATATACTCAAATTTATATCAAAAAAATTATTAATTTTACAGTTATAATACTAGATTGGTACGAAAGTAACCTAAGAATGAAGCATTGAAATATCTGTATGAGATAAAAATCTATATATAAACGTATAAAAGATTAAATCAGCTAGAAGTAATAAGATATTCAAATATTAAAATTTTAAATTAGCTCTACAATAGGAGGGTTTGCTAACTGGCGGTATAAATTTGAAGGAAAAAGTAAATCAATCTATTATTATATCATCAATAATGAAAGATAAATTTATGATATACTTTGAGATCATTAATTAAGTTTTATATGTTGAATCTCGGATTTTGATGATGAAACTAATTGATTGTGTTTAGACGTTTAACTGCATTTTGAGTAATGCAGGTCTACTCGATCAGGATTAGATAGTTAACGCAGGAGGAATTGACGTTGCGCCGGAGGAGATCACGTTAGGATATTGGATGACAGAAGGCTTCGGACGTCGGACATCGGGCCAAGAGCGGAATTGCGCCAAGGATATTGGGGTTGCGGAGGTCAACCGCCGATTGGGCAACAAGCCGCAAGAGAGGACGATGCACCGAAGAATCGGACGAAGTGCCAACCAATGACGTGCCGGGCAACAGAATGTCAATTCGCGTTGTAATAATTGTCTAGATCGGAGTAGAGTTTTGGCTTGTGTGTGCAGGATTAACTACGATAACGATGAAGACATAAAGCAAAACAAAGTGCCGGAGTCAAGCACGAAGGATTCGTTGGGAGTTCGAGAGTTCGACGGAAGTCCGAAGGTTCCTCGGGAATGCTGCCGGAACTAGCCGAGAATGAGTAGGGAGCTTGCCGAAGGGTTTTTCGGAAGCTCGCCAAAAGGTTCATCGGAAGTTCACGGAGCTCACCGAGAAATATTGGAGCTTACCAAAGAAGCTCATTGGAACTCGCCGAGATCAAATCGTGAAGTCTACGAGCTTGTCGGGAGTCCGCAGAATGGTTTCCGAGAGTTTGTCGGAAGACCGCCGGAAGTTCGTCGGAAGACCGCCGAAAGAAGTCTTGACTTACAGACTTTGTAATAGCTTAGAAAATGTCTTTAAATTCGTAGTTAGCACGTTACTTAGGGTTAGGATTAGGTGTTAATCCTATAACCGAAGTAGGGGCCAATTGGGCCCGAGTTTGGACTAGTTTAGGCCAAGTTTGGAGACCAAACTAGTAAGCTGTAAGGGTCTGGCGGTGGCACTGCCCAGCACCCGAGAGCTGGGCGGTGGCACCGCTTGACTGGGCGGTGGCACCGCTTGACTGGGCGGTGGCACCGCCCAGCACCCGAGAAGTCGGGCGGTGGCACCGTCAGTGCAACGGTCGACAGGCGGTGGCACCGCCAGCCTCGGGAACTCAAGGGAATTCAAATTTTGGAGATCAAATTTGAATCCTCTTGGGGTCTATAAATACCCCCCAATTCTCAGCAGAGAAAACAACTTTTGAGAAGCATTTTGATTGAGAGAAAAGTCTTAGAAAGTCTTAGCAAGTCTTGTTTTCAATTTGCTAGAGAGTTCTCCTCCTTCTTTCTTATTGAAAATTTGTAAGAGGTTGAACTGCTTGTAAAAGGTTGTAAGAGAGGTATTTACCCTTCCATTTCAAGAGATTTGCTAGTGGAAGGTGGGAGCCTTATCGAAGAGGGGCCTCGCAAGTGGATGTAGGTCATTTGACCGAACCACTCTAAAATCGGCGTAATCTCTGGTTTGCTTTTCATTGTCACTGTTTACATTACTGCAAACCTTCTTACATGCTTTAGTTACTTATTACCTTTGCTGCGCAACTCTAAGAATACGCTTTCAAGTTAAGCTTTTCAAGTTCCGTTCTTATCGTACGAAAGATTTTCTAAAACCAAAGTTTTAATCCGCTGCACTAATTCACCCCCCCCTCTTAGTGCCGCTCCAATCCTAACAATTGGTATCAGAGCCCGTTAATTCTCATTTCGGATTTACACCCGAGAGAAATGGCTCTTTATGGCTTTCAAGAGGGCTTATCGGTTTTTCGTCCACCGTTGTTTAACGGATTGGACTACACTTATTGGAAAACTCGAATGAGAGTTTTCTTGATTTCTATGAATTTGGATTTATGGAATATCATTGAAAATGGTTTTCAACTTCCCTCTAAACCGATGAACGAATGGTCGGATTTGGAGAAGAAGTATTTTTCTTTAAACGCAAAGGCTATCAATGCCTTATTTTGCGCTTTAGACAAAAATGAGTTCAATCGGATTTCTACGTGCGAAACGGCTTTTGACATATGGCACACTCTTAAAATCACACACGAAGGCACTTCTATAATTCAAGATTCGAAAATCAACATTTTAATGCATGATTTCGAGCTTTTTCAAATGAAGCCGAGCGAAACCATTGTTGACATCTACACCCGTTTCACGGATGTCGTCAATGGTTTACAAGCTCTTGGCAAATGTTTCTCGAATTTTGAACTTGTTAGTAAAGTTTTACGATCACTTTCTAAAGCTTGGAATCAAAAGTAACAGTAATACAAGAAACAAAATATTTAAAAAATTTTCCACTTGAAGAACTTATCGGCTCATTAATGATATATGAAATGGTGCGCAATGCACATGATGAACACAATGAACACTTGAACCACCTTCCAAAGAACAGGAAGGATTTGGAACTCCGGACAAATGAATATCACTTGAGCGATGACTCAAGTGATGAGGACATTGATGAACTTGAGCGATGACTCAAGTGATGAAGACATTGATGAACTTGAACTTCGAACATTAACTCTTAATAAGTTCATTAAACAAAAATCTAAAACAAATAATGAACTTGAACGGAGGAAGAGGCCAAAGAAGAGGAAGGCAACCAAGGATGAATCAAAAACTTCCAAAGGTGAAACGGCGAATTGGGCTTTGACGAGCTTCGACTACAAGGTAAGTAACTCAACTCTCTTGAATTATTTTGAAATTACATGAGTGCTTAACTTAGTTAGTAGGATTTTTTTTATGCTTTTCTTTCTAGTATTTTTGAAAAATTAAAAATTATGAATGATGATTGCTTAATTTGTGATAATACAAAATTCCATGAATGTTTATGATTTTCGTATTGGATTTTGATGTATGGTTTTGACATAAAATTAATTTGCATGATTATGTATAATAGGATTAATCTATGATTGTGTATTTTGATATTATGCATGAGAATTTAAAATGATGATACCCTATGTTTTGGAATGATGCCTTGATGGTGATGATGCTTTCGGTTCTAAACATAATGCTCAACACTTTCATAAACATTTTCTTTTACTCAATCCAAAATGAAACACAAACAAAAAATAAATATATATGTATGATCGTGATAAATTCATGTTGATTTTAGTTTCAAAACAAGATGCATTGTTTGCTACAAATTAAACATCATGATAATGGCATGTTTTATGATAAATTTATAAAAATGAAATACAATCCTCTATGTTATTGATTTTTCAATAAATCTATGCTTGTCATATATAAATTTATTGAATATAATTTTGAGGATGATTTCAAATTTGACAAATGCTTGATTCGTATTTACGACATTAGATACATTTTTAAATATGAATCATGCTTCAATCTTGTTAAATGCTTCAATCATTTTCTATCTCTAAAGTTCTCGGTTTTTGATGAAATACAAGTGATAAATTCATTTATGATATCTTGTAAATCACTTGAATTATGAATGAGATTTTGATGATGTGTTAAAGAATCACTTAAAAAGAAAATGTTTTTCCCATCATAGCGAGATTAATGATTTCATGATATTGTGTGAATCTCGAAATTGATTTTGATGAAATGGTAATAACGTTATTCATGTTTTGAATCTCAAAAATGATAATTTGATTATGATTTTTTTTGAGTTAATGAATTAACTTGAATGAAACTTTGTTTCAACCGAATCATGAACTTGTTAAGAACAATTTTTCGTGAATCATATCTTTGGTATTCATGAATTGATCCTCATTGATATCTTTCATGAATTCTTTGTATATTTGGCTTGTCGAACGGTTGAAATATTTAGCCATTGAGTCCTCCCTTTCTTTTTTACTTTGATAAAGGGGGAGAAGGTTTTGCTAGCTTGTGCATTGAAAATGAAAGTAAACTTCCTAGCATGCTAAGTAAAACTTGCAAGCTTACACTTCTCAAAAAGAGAAGAAAGATCTTGCCTAACAATCTAATTGCTCTAGCCATGCTTTGTATCGAAAATAGGTTGATATCCTTAGAAGCATCGCATTAAATTTTTTAGTGTATCGCAATGTATCACATGTATCGCAAATTGAAAAATTTGAGACTATTATCATTTCATGTTTCACGATTGATATCTTTCATTGATATGATAAATTATCATTTCATCATATATCACACAATGATATCATGCTTTGCGATTGTATCATGTGATTCTTGCTGAATTTTCATATTGAATTCCTTTAAGATATGATTTCTTTGTATTTATGGCTTGCTTGGCTTGAAATGTTTTTGGTATGATGCATGCAATGATGAAATATTCATAAAGTTAAAATGATGTATGTAATACTTATGATAATGATGTATATGATGTATTTATTGCACATGATGTGTATCATAAATGCTTTAAATGATGAATGATTGGTATCATGATCAACGTGTTGATAAATGCTTAAAAATTTTAATGTTTAAGTATCATGTATGATATGCCTATTAATGATGATTGATTTGTTTTTCGGTATCGTGCATAAAAAATAAGGTTTTTGAAATTGTGTATGTTTTAATTTGAATATATAATAATGCACAAATAAGAATGATAGTTACTTTTGTCATAATATGAAAATTAATATAAGGGTCTTCCCATCTTTTTGACAATGACAAAGGGGGAGCAAGGATTTCTACGTGGACATCATGAAAAGAGGCAAACTAATTAGCTTGCACAATTCAAGATGAAAGCAAAAATTGCACTTCTCAAAAGAGAAGATGCAAATGTAACATTTGCCAAATTGTTTGCTTGCCTCATGTAAAATATTATCTCTTGCTAGTTTGGCATTTTTGCTAGCTTGTATGTTGCAAAACTTGATCACTTTTTCAAACATTTTGCTAGCTTGCACTTTGCAAAGAAAGCAAAAATGGCACTTCTAGAAGAAAGAGCTTGTTATTTTGAACATCACAAGCTTACCTATCTTAAGAAACAAAAATTGCAAAAGTGCTATCTTGCCTATCTCAAGAAGCAAAACTTGCAACTTGCACATTGCAATAGGAAGCAAGAATCATGAGCTTACACAAGAAATCTATCTTGCATTTGCTTTCGAAATTTTTGCTAGCTTGTATATTGTGAAACTTACATATCGTAAAAATTACTAGCTTGTAGTCTAAAGAGAGCAAAAAGTTGCTATCTCAAAAAGAGCAAATGTGCTATCTTGCCTATCTTAAGAGGCAAAAATGCTAACTTGCACATCTAAGCAAAACTTGACAAATTTGCATATTTCAAGAAGCAAGAGTTGTTTTCTTGAACATCTCAAAACTGCTAGCTTGCATGTTCTAAAATGTTATAATATTGCTAGAACTTGCCATCTTGAACATTACCAAAAGTGCTATCTTGTATGCTGTAAAACTTGCATATCTAAAACTTGATAGCTTGAATGTTCTAAGCATGATGTAATAATTGCTAAAGTTTTCTAGCTTCAAAACTGCATGATGATAAAACTTGATATTATGTTTTTCATGCAATGAGTTGAACCCATATAACAAACACTTGATTGTGGTACTTCTCCTTTTTATTGATGACAAAGGGGGAGAAGTATGTTGATGACATGATATGCATAAGTTTATGCATATGTTCATGATGATGTGTTGCAAGTATTCATGATGAATATTGCAATGACTTGAATTCAGTTTGAATTCAAGATTCTATCAATATGGCATATTGATAGGGGGAGTTTGGTTAAACTTCGGGGAGTTAAGGTTAACTCCGTTAGTCATCAATTAATTGTCATCATCAAAAAGGGGGAGATTGTTGAATCTCGGATTTTGATGATGAAACTAATTGATTGTGTTTAGATGTTTAATTGCATTTTGAGTAATGCAGGTCTACTCGATCAGGATTAGACAGTTAACGCAGGAGGAATTGACGTTGCGCCGGAGGAGATCACGTTAGGATATTGGATGACAGAAGGCTTCGGACGTCGGACATCGGGCCAAGAGCGGAATTGCGCCAAGGATATTGGGGTTGCGGAGGTCAACCGCCGATTGGGCAACAAGCCGCAAGAGAGGACGATGCACCGAAGAATCGGACGAAGCGCCAACCAATGACGTGCCGGGCAACAGAATGTCAATTCGCGTTGTAATAATTGTCTAGATCGGAGTAGAGTTTTGGCTTGTGTGTGCAGGATTAACTATGATAACGATGAAGACATAAAGTGAATCAAAGTGCCGGAGTCAAGCACGAAGGATTCGTTGGGAGTTCGAGAGTTCGACGGAAGTCCGAAGGTTCGTCGGGAATGCTGCCGGAACTAGCCGAGAATGAGTAGGGAGCTTGCCGAAGGGTTTTTCGGAAGCTCGCCAAAAGGTTCGTCGAAAGTTCACGGAGCTCACCGAGAAAGATCGGAGCTTGCCAAAGAAGCTCATTGGAACTCGCCGAGATCAAATCGTGAATCTACGAGCTTGTCGGGTGTCCGCAGAATGGTTTCCGAGAGTTTGTCGGAAGACCGCTAGAAGTTCGCCGGAAGCTCGTCGAAAGAAGTCTTGACTTGCAGACTTTGTAATAGCTTAGAAAATGTCTTTAAATTCGTAGTTAGCACGTTACTTAGGGTTAGGATTAGGTGTTAATCCTATAACCCAAGTAGGGGCCAATTGGGCCCGAGTTTGGACTGGTTTAGGCCAAGTTTGGAGCCCAAACTAGTAAGCTGTAAGGGTCTGGCGGTGGCACCACCCAGCACCCGAGAGCTGGGCGATGGCACCGCTTGACTGGGCGGTGGCACCGCCCAGCACCCGAGAAGTCGGGCGGTGGCACCGCCAGTGCAACGGTCGATAGGCGGTGGCAATGCCAGCCTCGGGAACTCAAGGGAATTCAAATTTTGGAGATCAAATTTGAATCCTCTTGGGGTCTATAAATACCCCCCAATTCTCAGTAGAGAAAACAACTTTTGAGAAGCATTTTGATTGAGAGAAAAGTCTTAGAAAGTCTTAGCAAGTCTTGTTTTCAATTTGCTAGAGTGTTCTCCTCCTTCTTTCTTATTGAAAATTTGTAAGAGGTTGAACTGCTTATAAAAGGTTGTAAGAGGGGTATTTACCCTTCTATTTCAAGAGATTTGCTAGTGGAAGGTGGGAGCCTCATCGAAGAGGGGCCTCGCAAGTGGATGTAGGTCATTTGACCGAACCACTCTAAAATCGGCGTAATCTCTGGTTTGCTTTTCATTGTCGCTGTTTACATTACTGCAAACCTTCTTACATGCTTTAGTTACTTATTACCTTTGCTGCGCAACTCTAAGAATACGCTTTCAAGTTAAGCTTTTCAAGTTCCGTTCTTATCGTACGAAAGATTTTCTAAAATCGAAGTTTTAATCCGCTGCACTAATTCACCCCCCCTCTTAGTGCCGCTCCGATCCTAACATTATAATTGTTGATTTTCATCTTACGATCTAGTGTAGTTGGCTCAACTACAATAATAAGTACTCAAGTTATTTTAAATATATCGAGATAAAATACTTAATAGTTAAAGAAAGAATCTAAAAACAATAGATGTAAATGAGAACTGGAATACTACTTTAATGATTGTTGATCTATTAAGACTTTATAGTATAAACTATTCGAAAAATATGTTCTTAGAATAGGACTTATGAAAAACTTATAAATGTATGGTGATACATGTTTATAATTAATTTTTTATATAATAAAATTTATTTTTTTCTACTATCTTAGTTTATTTATGTAAATATATATTATGTTTGAATATGATAATATAAGAGTTATTATAGATTATATTAGACAAAAATAAATAATATTGCAATACATAAGAGAAAGTATGGTATGAATGTATAACCATAATGACTCATATTAATAATCAAACTTAATATTATATTATTATATTTATTTGACTTATTGACCTATTTCATAAAATTAATGTACATATAAATTTCTTTTTAAAACTTCACAATCTAATTCGATAAAAATATTTTTAAAATAAAATTTTCTTTTATTATAATTTAAAATTTTTATTTATAGATATACAATATGTTAGGATTAAGAGTGGCACTAAGAGGGAGGGGTGAATTATTGCAGCAGAAAACTTTCATGAATTCGAAAGACTTTGTTTCGATTAAAACCGATTCCGATGAAAATGGTTTCAATCCGTTTCGAAGAGAATTTGAACTTGAAAGTTTTTCATAAAAGTGTAAGAGAAGATTAAAGATATTTACAGTAATATAAATTGCATAAATAAAAAACGTCGATTTCATAAAATCTTCGTACGATTAAAAATGATCTCACAATGTGTTTACTTGAAAGTGTATGTGAGACGTAGGCATAGTAAAAGCATAGTAAGGAGAAGAGGCAGTTTGCTATAAAAGTAAATTGCTCAAAGTAATTGCAAACCGAGTTTTAGAGTGGTTCAGTCAATATGACGTACATCCACTTTTGGATTCCTCCTCCGACAAGGTCACCGGCGTCCACTAAAGGCCTTCCTTCAATAGGCGAATATCAAACCACATTTTACAGTGCTTTCTCCTTTTCACGGGTTTAGGAGAGAACCCTTATAAGTCTCACACCTCTCTTGAATGATCTCAAAACTCAGAAAGAGAGGAGGAGAACTACTCTAGCACTTACTTATAATACTTTTACACCCCCAACAACTCAAGAATATCTCAATGCTTTCATGCCCTTTCATGCAAGAAAGGGTGGGGTTTTTATAGGCCCTAATGGCTTCAAAAATAGAGTCAAAAAGCATCTAATCCCAAATTTCCGAGGTCCTGGTGGTACCACCACCATTACTGGGTGGTACCACGGCCTGACACCTAACACTGGGCAGTACCACTACTTGACAGAGCTCAGAGATCGAGCTCTGGCGGTACCACCGCTTGATAGGGGCAGTACCACCGTTGACAACAATAAGTGTCGGTGGTACCATCGCCTAAACCACTTAGGAGACTGGGTCTTTTGGATAGTGCCACCATCGGCTATGTTTTCAAGGGTTGATTGAGCTGTTCAATCTAGCCCAAATCAGCTCTATTAGGGGCCCAATTAGCCCCTAATTAAGTTAGTGGGATTATCTCCAATCCTAACTTAATTTATACTCTAACTATAACAATTAAGATATGTTTACTGCACTTCTTGTTCCGATGCGTCAATTGCTCTTCGAGTGAGCTTCCGACGTACTTTCGATGAACATCCAACGAACTCTCGGCAATGCTCCGATGGACTCCCGGCAAGCTCCTGGACTTTACGACGATCTTCATAGCAAGTTCTGACAAACTTCTTTGGCAAGCTCTTGGACTTCTTGGTTGGTTCCGGTAAAACTTTCGAGGAACATCTGGACTTCCGACGAACTCTCGAACTCCCAACGTGCTCTTGATCTTGACTTCGGCACAACACCTGCTTTATGTCTTACTGCTATCGTAGTTAATCCTACACACTTTTCTCAACATATAGATTAGATCAAATAAATTACAATTTACTTCATCATCAAAATCCGAGATTCAACAATCTCTCCCTTTTTTATGATGATAATCAATTGATGACGGAGTTAACTTTAACTCCCCCTATCTATATGCCATACTTGAGAAAAGACACTTTTGAATTCAAGGCCTTTGAATTCAAAAAATAAATTGATAAGTTAAGTTCATTTAAACTTATCAATACACACATCATGATTCTTATCATGATCTAACATTCTCAAAATGATGTCAAGGCATGACATCCATTTTCAAGTATGATATTTCAAATATGAAAGATGACAAAGATAGCAATTCATCATTCTATGACAAGATATCAATTGTAAAATAGCAAGTTCAGCTCTAGATATCTTTGTTGAATCTCATATTTTGATGATGAAACCACTTGATATATGTTTATAATTTAAACTGCATTTTGAGTGATGTAGGTCTACTCGATCAGGATTAGACAGTTGATGCAGGAGGAATTGACGTTGCGCCGGAGGAGATCATGTCAGGGTATTGGACGGCAGAAGGCTTCGGACATCGGGCATCGGGCCAAGGAGAGCGGAATTGCGCCAAGGATATTGGGGTTGCGGATGTCAACCGCCGATTGGGCAACAAGCCGCAAGAGGGGACGATGTGCTGAAGAATCGGATGAAGCGCCAACCAATGACGTGCCGGGCAACAGAATGTCAATTCGCGTTGTAATAATTGTCTAGATCAGAGTAGAGTTTTGGCTTGTGTGTGCAGGATTAACTATAACAACGATGAAGACATAAAGCAAAATAAAGTGTCAGAGTCAAGCGCGAAGGATTTGTTGCGAGTTCGAGAGTTTGACGGAAGTCTGAAGGTTCGTTGGGAATGTTGTCGGAACTAGCCGAGAATGAGTAGGGAGCTTGCCGAAGGGTTTTTCGGAAGCTCGCCGGAACGTTCGTTGGAAGTTCGCGGAGCTCACCAAGAAAGATCAGAGCTTGCCGAAGAAGCTCGTTGGAACTTGCCAAGATCAAATCGTGAAGTCTAGGAGCTTGCCGAGAGTCCGCAGAATGGTTTCTAAGAGTTTATCGGAAGACCGTCGGAAGTTCGCCAAAAGATCGTCGAAAAAAGTCTTGACTTACGGACTTTGTAATAGCTTAGGAAATGTCTTTAAATTCGTAGTTAGCACATTAATTAGGGTTAGGATTAGGTGTTAATCCTATAACCCAAGTAGGGGCTAATTGGGCCCGAATTCAGACTAGTTTGGGCCAAGTTTGGAGCCCAACTAGTGAGCTAAAATAGTGTAGGCTGTGGAACCGCCTGGGCTAGGCGATGGCACCGCCAGTCCACTGTCAGTTTCCGAAACTGACAGGCGGTGGCACCACCAGCATCGGGAACTAAAGAAGATTCAAATTTTGGAGCCCAAATTTGAATCCTCTTGAGGCCTATAAATACCCTTCAAATCTCAGCTGAGATGACAACATTTTGAGAAGCTAGAAGTAGAGAAAAGCTTTAGGAAAAGTCTTGTTTTCAAAAGCTTGAGTGTTCACCTCCTTTCTTTTCCTTGAAATCTTTGTAAAAGGGTGAACCACTTGTAAGAGGTTGTAAGAGGGGTGTAAGAAGGAGGTTGATCTTCGCCTAGTAAAGGAAGATCGTTAGTGGATGTCGGTGGCCTCGACGGAAGAGGAATCGGAGGAGTGGATGTAAGTCATGATTGATCGAACCACTATAAACTACCATCTTCTCTGGTTTGCATTTACTTCCTACTATTACCTTACTGCAAACCCCTTCAATAGCTTACCGCCTTCAAGTTAAAATGTAATCGAAATGGTTTCAAACAAAACGGTGCTTTTATAGTACGAAGTTTCCGAAAGTGTTTAAATCATCGAAAGTTTATCATACTTTACCGTTGCACTAATTCACCCCCCCCCTCTTAGTGCCGCTCCGATCCTAACAATCTTATCATAATGAAAAAAAATTTATTAAGCAAACATTTCAAGTATATATAATGAAATACATTGCATACATTTGTCATCAATTTACCATATTTTGGTATTATTTCTCCCACTTTGTCATCAACAAAAAGGAGAACTATTCAACAATGCAAGTGTGGTAAAAGTTCATGCCACATTTCAATTTGTATTTGACGATACCAATCATATTTTAAGCATTCATGAAATGGTATCATTCAAAAGTTCTCATATTAAAAGTTATAAATATTTCAATAGATGGTTTCCATTAACTTCTCCCTTTTTATTTTTCATCAAAACTTCGCATGAAGAAGGAAAGTAAGGGGGAAAGTCCATTGAGAACCAACTTTGTGAAATGATTTGAATCAAGTCAAAAATGATAAAAGAATTTCATTAAATCATGCTCTAATTTTCACAAGGATCAGGATATTCATGTGAAATCAAATCCTCACTCTTGCAAGTGTTCATCTCATACTAAAAAATTCATAAAAATTCTTCCTTCATTAAGAAAGAATTCATGGGAAAGAATCATCATATGAAGGATAAAAGAAATTTCATGAATGATCACATCAAATCTATTTCTCATTAAAAATTCATAAGAGATAAATCCGAGATATGCATTGTTGAATCTCGGATTTTGATGATGAAATCAATTGTCATTTGTTATCTAATTCATATGTTGAGATAAGTGTGTAGGATTAACTACGATGGAAGTACGACATGCAGCAGGAGTTACGCCGGAGTCAAGACCATGATCACGTTAGGGGTTCGAGAGTTCGACGGAAGTCCGGACGATCGTCGGAGGTTCTACGGGAATAAATCCGAGAAGTCCAGGAGCTTGCCAAAGAAGCTCATTAGAACTCGCCAAGTGGATCATCGCAAGTCTAGGATTTTGCTGGAAGTCCGTCAGAGCATCGCCGAGGGTTCATCGGATGTTCGCTGGAAGTTCGTCGGAAGCTTGCCGGAAGAAGCGATTGACGTACCGGAGCAAGTTATAGTATTAATATCTTAAATATCTTAGTTAGCATGTAGATTAAGTTAGGAATGGGAGGTGATCCCATTAACTTAATCTGGGGGCAATTGGGCCCTTGATAGACCCAAATTGGGCCAAATGGATCAGCCCATTCGGACCTAGAATTCCTGGTCGACGGTGGCACCGCTTGGGCCGATGGTGGCACCACCTAGGAGCTCAATCTCCCAGGAATGCTGGGTGGTGGTACTGCCCCTATCAGGCGGTGGTACTACCTAAGCTCGGTCTCCGAGTGAAGCTAAGCGGTGGTACCGCCTGAGCTCGGTCTCCGAGCAATGCCAAGTAGTAGTACCACTCAATTATGGTGGTAGTATCACCAGGACCCCAGAAATCCGGGAGATGACATTTTTTAGCTTTAAATTCAAACCAGTTGGAGCCTATATAAACCCCACCCTTTCCTGCATGAAAGGGCACTGAAATCTTGATCTTATTCTGAGAATTTGAGAGCTCAAAAGTGTTGTAAAAGGCCAAAAGTTCTCTCTCTTATTATCTAAGTTTTGATCATTCAATAGAGGAGTGAAAATCTATAAGGGTTGTCTCCTAAGCTCGTCAAAAGGAAGAAAGCTGTAAAAGGGTGGTTGGCCTTCGCCTATTGAAGGAGGCCTCTAGTGGACGTCGGTGACCTCATCGGAGGAGGAAGCCAAAAGTGGATGTAGGTCAAGATTGATCGAACCACTTTAAATCTTAGTTTGCATTTACATTCTGCTCTCTATCTTAACTGCAAACTGCCTCCATTGCTTTTCTTCAATTGTACTTCGCTTAATCTTAAGTTGAAGAACTTTCCAAAATGGTTTTTCATCGAAAGTGTCTTTATCGTACGAATGTCGTTTTAAATCGTCGAAAGTTATCCGCTGCACTAATTTACACCTCCCCTCCCCCCCTAGTGCTATCGATCCTAACAATTGGTATCAGAGTGGGGTTAACTCTCAATCAGATTAAAACCCACAAGAGATGGCATACATCGAAAACCAAGAGGGCCACTCTATTACATGTCCACCCATGTTCAATGGGACGAACTACACCTACTAGAAGACCTAAATGAGGATCTTCCTTATTTCCATGGATTTTGAACTTTGGAATCTTGTTGAAAATGGATTTTCAAAGTCTTCTCTTCTAATGATCAATTGGAATGAATTGGAGAAGAAGACTTTCGCTCTTAATGTAAAGGCTATGAATGTCTTATTTTATGCACTTGATAAAAACGAGTTCAATCGTGTTTCGGTTTGTGAAACTACATTTGATATTTGGCATACACTCGAAGTGACTCACGAAGGCACGAGTAGAGTGAAAAAGTAAAAAATTAATCTTTTAATATATTCTTTTGAACTTTTTCGAATGAAACCGAGCGAGACCATAGGCGACATGTACACCCGTTTCACGGATGTCGTCAATGGTCTAAAAGGACTCGGTAATAGTTTTTCAGATTTTGAGCTCGTGAATAAGATTCTAAGATCCCTTCTAAAGAGTTAGAACCCTAAAGTCACTACTATTTAAAAGGCTAAAGATTTAAACAACTTCCCTCTTAAAGAATTAATCGGGTTATTAATGACCTACGAAATGACTTGTAAAGCTCATGAAGAGCAACAAGACATCCTTCCAAAGAATAAGAAGGATATGACACTTAGAACTTTAGAAGACCACTTGAGAGAAAACTCTAAGTGATGAGGACTATGACGATGACTTAGCACTTCTAATAAGGAAATTTAAAAAATTCATTAAAAGAAACAAGTTTAAAAATGACACAAAAAATAAATTTGAACCCAAGAAAGACCAAGTTATTTACTATGAATGCAAGAAGCTGGGACACTACAAAAGTGATTATCCTTAAGCTAAGAAGAGAACACCAAAGAAGAAGGCGCTCAAAGCAACATGTGATGACTCAAGCACGTCCGAAGAAGAGGAGTCCAACACCGAACAAGTTGCTCACTATGCCCTAATGGCTATCAGAGAGGAGGTAACGAATTTAATTGATGCAGATTTATCATTTGATGAATTATTAAATGCTTTCTATGACTTATTTGATGAATGTAAAATAATTAGTAGAAAATATAAATTATTAGAAAAGGAGCATGAGATTCTTATTAGTAATTTCGATAAATTAAAAACTAAATATCATGGTAGTTTAGCTCCATGTATAAAATACAATGATATAGAAACTTTCCAAAAGGAGAACTTGCTACTTAAGGATACCTTGAAGAAATTCGATGTTAGTAGCAAGTCTTTGAATATAATCCTTACAAATAAGGGTCATGTTCCTAAAAGAAATGGAATTAGATTTGTGAGAAGTCCTTACCAAAATCCAACCACCTTCATTAAAGGCCCTATCTTACATGTTCGGCACCAAAGCAAATGCAACTTTTATTGCAAACATGGATATAGAACTTATCATTATCCATTCAAGAAAGTTAGTCCGAACAAACTGATTTGGGTTCCTAAAGGAATCATGATAAATTCTATGCAACATGATAAACAATTTAGATCAGTTTTTGAGGCATCCAAAAGTAAATGGGTACTTAAAAATCATCTTTTCTTATAGAAACATACACCATCACAAGCTAGGAGCAAAAGATAATATCTTGCTTTTTGGGTTCTCAACATTCATGACCCGAGATCCAAAATAACTTGTGATGCTCTCTAGCCTAAATGATAAAAAGAGGATTAGTAGAATTAATACTACCAATTATTGAGTGATATTGATACAATCCTATTGATCCCTCAGATTTTGGAGCTCATAATTCTCCCTTACACATCCTCTGGATTTCCAAATTCATCACATTCAATCCTTCATTTTATTTTCGGATCCAACTTATGTCTTGTAAGCCAAGTTTGTCATGAACTAGCAAAGCTTACAAACTTGTATAATAAGTCATGAACATGTCGAAAATTGTATACGACATTTGAAGTAGAGTATGCACTTCACAAGATCTATCATGGACATATGAAATCTCTCATCTTGTGATGGAAACCTTTACGTAATTATGTAATTAAGATTGATTGCTCCTTAAATAAATTGTTTTTGCAAATTGAAAACATCCACATCAGCCCACACAACCCTCAAAATAGTGCTCACCGCTTGTAGGCGGTGTCACCGCCTAGCTGGCAATAGCACCGCCGGTTGTCACGGGTAGCAAACGGTTGCACCGCCCAGCCAGCGATGCCACCGCTCGCAACTCTGCCCCCTTTTTAAACTGAGCTAGGGCCGACGGTAGAACCGACCCCAACTCACTCTCTTCTCCTCCTAGTAGCTCTAAAATCTTCTCCACCTCAATTCCTCCCCTTTAGCTGCCTAAAAACTGCCCATTTCGTGCAAGATCAAGAATCAATCATTCATCCTCTTGAAGATCTCAACTAAGGTATTCTCTAAAAAGCATTTGATTTTTGTTTTGAATCATCTACTCTTGCTTATTATTATCTTCCTAAAAAGTAGTAGTTATGGTCTCTAGAAGATCCTCTAGGGACAAACGGAAGAGGAGATTAGAAGAAGACTTTGATTCCACCCTTTTCGATTCAAAACTTCATGCCCAAAAATTTGCTTCCATAGAGTTTATAAATGTCCATAAGGGAAAGTATGTTGATCTAAATGAACTAAGTAATTTAGAGACAATTCAATGGTTTACAAATTTAGATCTACTCCCAATCCTACAAATTAATGAACCCATCTACCCAAGACTTGTTAGGTTGTTTTACAACAATCTACATATAGATGAAGAAGAAAAAGTGTCCACCTATCTCTTAGGATAACATATTTTCATTATGGATAGATTCATTTGCAACATGATAGGCATTCCCGTAAAAGATAGAGGTTGTTATTTTACAGTATTGTGGGATGATGAAACAGTTAAGACAATGTACGTCGAAGCCTTAGGAACAAATTTCGATAATTCCAACTTAGTGATACTTCCTAAAAGCTATGAACATCTATTACCACTAAACACTAAAGTACTTCATCATATTCTAATTAGTATCATTCTCCCTAAACAATACCATCAGAATGAAGTGAGTCAAATGGAACTAGGAATCATGTACTAGATCATGAAAGGACATAACATTTGTTTTGGTTACCTTATCTAACAAAACATGATAAAAATATCTAAGAAAAACATAATGCTTCCATATGGTGGTATAATCACTAGAATACTTAATACCTACTATATTCCAATACCACTCGACGAAGAGGTAATAAAGGTAGATAGATTTAGTGCAATAAATAAAAATCTACTTCACCGAATGATATGTTTATTTAGAAATGGAATGTGGGTTAGAATGCATAGAAGAACCGATCCCCCTCAACTTGAACCAAAACCAGAAACACCAATCTTTAGGGGTACTCAATCTCCTCCGACTGGTCCCTTTGAGGAAACACATCCATTTGAGTAAGCTCCTACATCATCTATCGAAGACATAGGGATTCGGATGGATCGCTTTGAACAAAGATAAGATCGGCTTGAATATCGCTAAGATCAAATTCTATTAGAGCTATAGTAAGATCGGCATTTTAATTTTTCACCTCCTGAATGAGCTTGTATATATAAATGTGGTCACAATTTTTTCTTGTCTTGTTGTAACAATTATGTTATTGTAAACTCTTTATTCTACTCACCTTAATCACAATACCCCTTGCCTTGATAACTACTAATCTTTGATATGTTTTACTTAATGTATTATTTGGTGAGCATATGCAGAGTTAGGAATATTAATGTAGATTGAACATCGTTTTCGGATTTTCCTTGAATATCTTTACGCTACTCGTTTTCAAATTTTTCTTGATCACTTAAGTTTCACGTTGAGATTGACTGCTTCTATAACATGCTTACTTTATAAGTTGAAAATCTTGTGCCTTGGTTTCCATGATGAGCATGTTATACTCTCGTTGTGATTTGAGAAGATTCATATATCGAATTCTTAATCCTTGAGCACTACAAAATTATGTCCGAATGCATGAACTTATTAAAATTATTTTTAGGACTTTCTTGATTCAATGATCAATCACTTAATACTATGATGAGAAGTTTACACAATTACATATCTTAATAACATGTTAGAAATTATGTGTTTTGGACACAAAAATTTTCATGATGTTATTTTCATGAGTGTATTTAAAAAACATATGGCAAAAATGTGTCTGAATGCATGAACTTATTAAAATCATTTTTGGGCATTTTTAATTCATTCACTTAATTACTATAATGAGAATTTTACACTATTACATGCCTTAATAACATGTTGGAAATTATGTGTTTTGGATACAAAAATTTTCATGATCATGACCATGTTTTATCTTCATGATTGTGTTTGAAAATCTATAGCAAAACTATGTACGAATGCATGAAAGTTTTAAATTTTATTTTCGGATTTTCTTGATCCTAACATGATTTAGTATTTCTCTTCCAGACTAATGTAGCTTTCATAAGCATATGTCATATCGAGTTTGTTTCATATCATTGACATATGGAATCAATTAACAAATACATCTCTCATAGACTTATCATGTGAAAAATATTTTTTCGAGAAATGGATTTGATGAAATGATTCCTTCTTATGAATTCTTTCTTGAAAAAGGAAGATCTTTTCTAAAACTTGCAAGGATTTGATTCACATACATATCTTGATCCTTGCAAAAATAAAGCATGATTTAATCTCTTATCGATTTTAACTTCATTCAAGTAAGCTCATAAATGGCTTTCCTCCTTCATGCAAAAAGATAATGATAAATAAAAAGGAAGAAGTAATGAAAACTATCTCCATGTCATATTTTCCTTTAGATGTTTGTATAATTGATATCATATCACTCATTGTTGAAAAATGACATGAATCATTACTGCACTTATGCTTAAAGTTTGCTTAAATAGTTCTCCTTTTTGTTGATGACAAAGGGGAAGAAATACATGGTAAATTGATGATAGAATAGCTATGAGTGCCATATCTGAATTATGTTAAGATATTGCATCGAAATATATGATAAATTGGTGATAGAATTGCTATGATTGACATATTTGCACTATATCATATTTAAGATATCTAGAGCTTACATCGCAATTCGACAAATTGATATCTTGTCATATGATAAAATGCTATGATTGCTAAACACTTGATGAATTGCATTATGTTAAGATATCAAAAACTTGCTTCGTAATTTTACATGTTGATATCTTACCACATGATGAATTGCTATGATTGCTATCTTTCACTTTTGAAATGTAAAACCTGAAAATAGATGTCAAGCCTTGACATCATTTTCAGAGAGATACATCATGATAGGAATCATGATGGGAGTATTGATAAGGTTAAATGATCTTAACTTATCAATATGTCTCTTGAATTCAAAGGCTTTGAATTCAAGAATGAATTATCTTAAGTATGGCATATAGATAGGGGGAGTTAAGGTTAACTATATTATCAATTGATTGTCATCATCAAAAAGGGGGAGATTGTTGAATCTCGAATTTTGATGATGAAGCCAATTGTCATTTATTATCTAATCCATATGTTGAGATAAGTGTATAGGATTAACTATGATGGAAGTAAGATATGAAGTAAGAGTTACGCCGAAGTCAAGACCATGATCACGTTGGGGGTTCGAGAGTTCGACCGAAGTTCGGACGGTCATTGGAGGTTTTACGGGAACAAATCCGAGAAGTCCAGGAGCTTGCCAAAGAAGCTTATTGGAACTAGCCAAGTGGATCGTCACAAGTCCAGGAGTTTGCCGGAAGTCCGCCGGAGCATTGCCGAGGGTTCATTGGAGGTTCGTCAGAAGTTCACCGGAAGCTCGTCGGAAGAAGCGATTGATGCACCGGAGCATGTTGCAGTATTAATGTCTTAAATATCATAGTTAGCATGTAGATTAAGTTAGGAATGGAAGGTGATCCTATTAACTTAATCTGGGGGCAATTGGGCCCTTGACAGACCCAAATTAGGCCGAATAAATTAGCCCATTCGGACCTAGAATTCCTGACCGACGGTGGCACCGCCTAGGAGCTCAGTCTCCCAGGAATGCTGGGCGGTGGTACCACCCCTATCAAGCACGGTGGTACCGCCTGAGCTCGGTCTCCGAGCAATGCCTGGCGGTAGTACCGCTAAGACCCCGAAAATATGAAAGATGACATTTTTTAGCTCCAAATTCAAACCAGTTAGGGCCTATATAAACCCCACCCTTTCATGCATAAAAGGGCACTGAAATCTTGATCTTATTCTGAGAATTTGAGAGCTCAAAAGTATTGTAAAAGGCCAAAAGTTCTTCTCCCTCTTTTCATCTAAGTTTCGATCATTCAAGAGAGGAGTGAAAATATGTAAGGGATGTCTCTTAAGCCCGTCAAAATTAGTAAAGCTATAAAAGGGTGGTTGGCCTTCGCCTATTGAAGGAAGGCCTCTAGTGGATGTCAGTGACCTCATCGAAGAAGGAAGCCAAAAGTGGATGTAGGTCAAGATTGACCAAACCACTCTAAATCTCGGTTTGCATTTACATTCTGCTCTCTATCTTAATTGCAAACTACCTCTATTGATTTTCTTCAACTGTACTTTACTTAATCTTAAGTTGAAGAACTTTCCGAAATGGTTTTTCATCGAAAGTGTTTTTATCGTATGAACGTCATTTTAAATCGTCGAAAGTTATCCGCTGCACTAATTCATGCCCCCCCCCTCTCAATGCTCTTGATCCTAACATGCATTTATCAATGAAATCCATGAAGTGATTGAGTGTATCAAAAATCATTAAGTGATGGAGCAAGGGTATGAACTGAACTCGATATGGCATAAACTCATGAAAGCTCCATTCAAGAAGATAGTCCGAAAAAGAAATATAACAACTCATGCATTCGGACAAATTAACATTTCTAATTCTCTTCTAATAAAATCATATTGTTCTTCACTTAAAAATTTTATAAAAATATCGGCTAATTGATGTTTCATATCAATAAACTCTAAGATTACATCATGATTAGTGACATGATCTCATATAAAGTCATTTCTAATATCAATATGTTTTGTTCTAGAGTGTTGAATGGGATTCTTTGTTAAACATATTGCACTTGTGTTATCACATTTTATGGGGATATTTTTTAGATGAATCTTATAATCTTCTAAAGTATTTTTCATCCACACAACTTGTGCACAACATGCACTAGCTGCAATATACTCAGCTTCGATTATAGATTGTGAAACCGAGTTTTATTTCTTGGAAGACCAAGAAACAAGTGCATGCCCTAAAAATTAACATGTTCCGGATATGCTTTTTCTATCTAATCTACATCCAGCAAAATCTGCATTGTTGAATCTCGGATTTTGATGATGAAGTCAATTGTCATTTGTTGTTTAATCTATGTGTTGAGATAAGTGTGCAGGATTAACTACGATGAAAGTTAGACAAGCAGCAGGAGTTGCGCCGGAGTCAAGTTTATGATCACGTTGGGAGTTCGAGAGTTCGACGGAAGTTCAGACGGTCGTCGGAGGTTCTGCGGGAACAAATCCGAGAAGTCCAGAAGCTTGCCAAGTGAAGCTCATCGGAACTCGCCAAGTGGATCGTCGCAAGTCCAAGAGTTTGCCGGAAGTCCGTAGGAGCATCACCGAGGGTTCATCGGATGATCGACGGAAGTTCGTCGGAAAAAGCGAGTGACGCACCGAAGCAAAGCTGCAGAAATTGTCTTAGATTTAATCATAGTTAGCACGTTGATTAAGTTGGAAATGGGAGGTGATCCCATTAGCTTAATCTTGGGGTAATTGGGCCCCTGAAAAACCGAAATTGGGCCGAATGGAGCTACCCATTCGGACCCTGATTGCACCAGGAGGTGCAACCACCCAAGCCAGGAGGTGGCACCGCCTGGGCTAAGTCTCCCAGCGAGACTGGGCGGTGCAACCACCCCAGCCAGGAGGTGGCACTGCCTGAGCTCAGTCTTCGAGCAAGACTGGGCGGTGCAACCTCCCCTGACAGAGAGGTAGCACCGCCTGAGCTTAATCTTCGAGCAAGACTGGGCGGTGCAACCTCCCCTGACAGAGAGGTAGCATCGCCTGAGCTCGGTCTTCGAGCTCTGGCAGAGAGGTGCAACCGCCTCAGTCAGGAGGTGGCACCGCCTAGGGCTCAGTCTTCGAGCCAGACTCAGGCGGTGCAACCGCCCCTGACAGAGAGGTGCAACCGCCTGGGCTCAGTCTTCGAGCTCTGCCAGGCGGTGCAACCGCTCCATTCAAGAGGTGCAATCGCCTGATCCTGGAATTCCGGGATTTGATCGGTTTGAGCTCCAAATTTGAACTGGGTTGGGGCCTATAAATACCCCACCCATTCAGCACTGAAGAGATATAGACCTACACCGAATTCTAGATCTTTTCTGTGATTCTAAGAGCTCAAATTTGTGTTAAGTCCATAAGTTCTCCTCTTTCTGTTCTTCAAGTCTTGAGTTGTAAAGAGAGGAGAGAAAGGTTCTGTAAGGGTTGTCTCCTGAGCCCGTCAAAAGGAGTGAAACTGTAAAAGGGCAGTTGGCCTTCGCCTATTGAAGGAAGGCCTCTAGTTGAAGTCGGTGACCTCGTCGGTGGAGGAAGCCAAAAGTGGAGTAGGTCAAAGCTGACCGAACCACTCTAAATCTCTGGTTTGCTTTTGTTTTGAGCACTTTATCATTACTGCAAACCTCCTACATAGCTACTGCTCTCTACGCTTTTACGAACAAGTTTCTAAGTTCTGATCTTTCCGAATCTGCATTCAGACGTAAATCAATGTTTTCGTACGATCTTTACATTGCAGTTTACGTTTACATTTTGATTCTATTTATAACTGCAAACTGTCTTCTGCGATTTTACGAACGAGTTTCTAAGTTCAGATCTTTTCAAACTGTGTTTAGACGTAAAACTGTGTTTTAGACGTAAACTACTTTTAAATGTAAAACTACGTTTAGACGTAAAACTGCGTTTAGATGCAAACTGCGTTTAGACGTAAAATTGCGTTTTAGACGTAAACTGAGTTTAGACGTAAACTGAGTTTAGACGCAAACTACGTTTAGACGTAAAACTGCATTTAGACGTAAAACTGCATTTAGACGCAAACTGCATTTAGACGCAAATTGCGTTTAGACGTAAACTGTGTTTAGACGTAAACTGCGCTCAATCTTAAGTAATATTAGAATCAGCTTTTACATCGAAATCGTTTTTATTGAACGAACGCAGCTTTCGTTTTTAATCGCTGAAAGATTTCCGCTGCACTAATTCACCCCCCCCCCCTCTTAGTGCTCTCGATCCTAACAATTGGTATCAGAGCCCGGTTAACTCTCAAACGGATTAAAACCCAAGAGAGATGGCTTACGCCGGAAACCAAGAGGGCCATTCCATTACACGTCCACCCATGTTTAATGGGACGGACTACACCTATTAGAAGAGCCGAATGAGGATCTTTCTTATTTCTATGGACGTTGAACTCTGGAATCTTGTCGAGAATGGTTTTTCAAAGTCTTCTCTTCCAATGATCGATTGGAATGATTCGGAGAAGAAGGCTTTCGCTCTTCATGCAAAGGCTATGAATGCCTTATTTTGCGCACTTGATAAAAACAAGTTTAATCGTGTTTCGATTTGTGAAACTGCATTTGATATTTGGCACACACTCGAAGTGACTCATGAAGGCACAAGTAGAGTGAAAGAGTCAAAAATCAATCTTTTGTTACACTCTTTCGAACTTTTCGGATGAAACCGAGTGAGACTATTGGCGACATGTTTACCCATTTCACGGATGTTGTCAACGGTCTAAAAGGACTCGGAAAAAGTTTTTCGGATTTTGAGCTCGTAAATAAGATTCTAAGATCCCTTCCTAAGAGTTGGGATCCTAAAGTCACTGCTATTCAAGAGGCAAAAGATCTAAACAACTTCCCTCTTGAAGAATTAATTGGGTCATTAATGACCTACGAGATGACTTACAAAGCTCATGAAGAGCAAGAAGACATCCTTCCAAAGAACAAGAAGGATATGACACTTAGAACTTTGGAAGATCACTTGAAAGAAAACTCAAGTGATGAGGACTGTGATGATGACTTGGCACTTCTTACAAAAAAATTTAAAAAATTCATTAAAAGAAACAAGTTTAAGAATAACACTAAAAGTAAACTTGAACCCAAGAAAGACCAAGTTATTTGCTATGAGTGCAAAAAGCCGGGACACTACAAGAGTGATTGTCCCCAAGCCAAAAAGAGAACAACAAAAAAGAAGGCGCTCAAAGCAACATGGGATGATTCAAGCGCGTTTGAAGAAGAGGAGTCCAACACCGAGCAAGTTGCTCATTACGCCTTAATGGCCATCGGAGAGGAGGTAACGAATTTATTAGATGCTGATTTATCTTTCGATGAATTATTAAATGCCTTCCATGACTTATTTGATGAATGCAAGATTATCAATAGAAAATACAAATTGCTGAAAAAGGAGCATGATAGTCTTACCTGTGATTTTGATAAGTTAAAAATTGAATATCATGATAGTTTAAATTCATGTATCAAATGTCATGATCTAGAAACTCTCCAAAAGGAAAACGTACTACTTAAGGACACCTTGAAGAAATTCGAGGTTGGTAGCAAGTCATTGAACATAATCCTTACGAACAAGGGTCACGTTCCAAAAAGAAGTGGAATTGGATTTGTGAGAAGTCCTCACCTAAATCCAACCACCTTTATAAAAGGCCCCATCTTACATGTTCAACACCAAGCAAAATGTAACTTTTGTTACAAATTTGGACACAAGACCATTGTTGTCCATTCAAGAAAATAAGTCCAAACAAATTGATTTGGGTTCCTAAAGGAACCATGATAAATTCTATGCAACATGATAAACAATGTAGATCTATCTTTGAGGCACCCAAAAGCAAATGAGTACCTAAAAATCATCCTTTCTTGTAGAAACCCACACCATCGCAAGCTAGGAGCAAGAGATGGTACCTTGATAGTGGATGCTCAAGGCATATGACCGGAGATCCATCTTAATTCTCTAAGCTCACTAGCATAGACGAAGGTTATGTCACCTTCAGAGACAACAACAAGGGTAAAATCATTGGCAAAGGAACCATAGGTAACAAATCCAACTTCTTTATTGAAGATGTTTTGTTAGTTAATGGTTTAAAACATAACCTCTTGAGCATTAGTCAATTATGTGATAAAGGATACACTGTCAAATTCGAATCTAATGCTTGCATCATTGAAAAACCACATAAGAACATGTCTATGATTGCATTAAAACAAAATAACATATACACTATTGACATCAATGATTTATGTGATGAAATGTGTTTTGCGGTTATGAATGAGGATGCTTGGCTATGACATAGAAGATTAGGTCATGCTAGCATGAAACTAATCACTCAAATATCATCTAGAGAACTTGTAAGAGGAATTCCTCATATTAAGTTCATCAAAGATAATGTATGTGATGCTTGCCAATTAGGTAAACAAATTAAGGATAGTTTCAAAGCTAAGAATCAAATAAGCACCTCTAGGCCCTTATAATTGATCCATATGGACTTATTCGGACCAATCTCTACATCGAGTCTTGGAGGTAGCAAGTACGCCTTTGTCATTGTTGATGACTATAGCAGATATACATGGACCTACTTCTTAAAACAAAAAAATGAATGCTTTAAATATTTTACCAAGTTTTGTAAACTTGTTCAAAATCAGAAGGGTTCTATGATTTCGTCAATTAGAAGTGATCATGGTGGAGAATTTCAAAACCATGACTTCCAAGAATTCTGTGAACTCAATGGATACAACCATAACTTCTCTACTCCAAGAAATCCTCAACAAAATGGGGTAGTAGAAAGAAAAAATCGAAATCTACAAGAAATGGCAAGAACCATGTTGAATGAACATAGCCTACCCAAATATTTTTGGGCCGAAGTCGTAAACACTGCATGCTATATTTTGAATAGAGTTCTAGTAAGACCCTTACTCACCAAAACTCCTTATGAGTTATGGAATAACAAAAAACCCAATGTCTCATATTTTAAAGTCTTCGGGTGTAAATGTTTTATCTTAAATGAAAAGGATAACTTAGGTAAATTCGATGCTAAATCTGATGAAGGAATCTTTCTTGGTTATTCCTCGGTTTCTAAAGCTTTTCGTATTTTCAATAAAAGAAATTTAATTATTGAAGAATCCATCCATGTTGTTTTCAATGAGATTTCCAAAATTAGGAAAAATGATTTTGACGATGATGTTAATTTTGATTCTTTGAATTTAAATGCAACCCCGTCTCCAACTAGCAACTTGGATGCATCCACTTCCCAGATTTCCTCACCCAAGGATTGGAAGTATGTAGATGCTCATCCTAAGGAGCTAATCTTAGGAGACACATCAAAGGGGGTTCAAACACGATCTTCTTTTAAAAAATTTTGTGCCAACGCCGCCTTTCTCTCCCAAATTGAACCCAAATGTGTTGATGAAGCCATGAAAGATGATTCATGGATTATCGCAATGCAAGATGAATTGAATCAATTTGAGAGAAATGAGGTGTGGATGCTTGTTCCTAGGCCAAATGACCATTTAGTTATTGGTACTAAATGGGTCTTTAGAAATATGCAAGATGAAAATGGTATCGTGATTAGAAACAAGGCTAGATTAGTGGCCAAAGGTTTCAACCAAGAAAAAGGTATCGATTATGAAGAAACATTTGCTCCTGTGGCTCGATTAGAAGCCATAAGAATGCTCCTTGCCTACGCTAGTAGTAATAATTTTAAATTATTTCAAATGGATGTTAAAAGCGCTTTTCTTAATGGCTTTATTTCCGAAGAAGTCTTTGTTGAACAACCTCCTGGATTTGAAAATAATAGTCTCCCTAATCATGTGTTTAGATTAACTAAAGCTCTCTATGGTTTAAAACAAGCTCCAAGGGCTTGGTATGAGAGACTTAGTTCTTTTCTTATTAAAAATAATTTCATAAAAGGCAAGGTTGATACTACATTATTTATCAAGAACTTTGAAAATAATTTTCTCATTGTTCAAATTTATGTTGATGATATTATCTTTGGTTCTACGAATGAATCTCTTTGTGAATCCTTTGCTAAAACTATGAGTCTTGAATTCGAAATGAGTCTAATGGGAGAATTAACATTCTTCTTAGGTCTACAAATCAAACAACTAAGCAATGGTATCTTTATTAGTCAAACTAAATATGCTATGAGTTTACTAAAGAAGTTTAATATGAATAACTCAAAAGCTATTAACACTCCTATGAGCACCTCTACTAAGTTAGAAAGCTTCGATCAAAAAACCTATAGGGGTATGGTAGGAAGTTTACTTTACCTCACTGCAACTAGACCAGACATAATGTTCAGTGTAGGACTTTGTGCTAGATTTCAATTAAACCCTAAGATATCTCATCTCAAGGCAGTTAAAAGAATACTCAGATATCTTAATGGTACCAAAAATCTAGGATTATGGTATCCAAAATCAGAGAAGCTTGAGTTAATTGCTTATGCTGATACGGACTTCGCTGGTTGTAGATTAGATAGAAAAAGCACATCAGGAACATGTCAATTCTTAGGACATGCCCTTGTTTCCTGGTCATCTAAGAAACAAAACTCGGTTGCACTATCAACAACCGAAGCTGAATATATTGCAGCAAGTGCATGCTGTGCACAAGTTGTTTGGATGAAAAATACCTTAGAAGATTATAAAGTTCATCTTAAAAATATTCCCATTAAATGTGATAACACAAGTGCAATATGTCTAACAAAAAACCCTATACAACACTCAAGAACAAAACATATTGATATCAGACATCACTTTATACGAGATTATGTTACGAATCATGATGTAATCATAGAATTCATTGATACGGAACATCAACTAGCTGATATCTTTACAAAACCTCTAAGTGAAGAACAATTTGATTTCATAAGAAGAGAATTAGCAATGTTGATGTGTCCGAATACTTAAACTAATTCAAATTATTTTTCGGACTTTATTGAATGATCAACTCACTTGATTACCATTACATAACATGTGTTGAAATGTTTTGTCTTCATGATAATATCTTGTCCGAATGCATCTCATTATTCAAATGCTATAAAACAGATTTTCTCGTACACTTTCATGAAAAATAAGTTTCTGAAATAGATGTGATGAAGTGATTCCTATGTATGTATTCCATCTTGCAATATCTTTACGTATACAATGGATTATAACAAAAAGGGGAAGAAGTATTCTATGTAAAATTTCTCTATAAGCTTGCTAATATTATTTTCCTGGTATCACAATTACCATGCTTTTTGTTGATGACAAAGGGGGAGAAATATATGAATTGATAAACACTGCCATGATTATGCCTATGTCATACTTGCATCACAGAGAAATACTTAAGTGATGCTATAAACACTGCTATGATTATGCCATCCTTGCATCACCAAAAGATATATGAACATGTGCTATAGTTTGCATTATGCCTTGAGTTGACATCTTACCATGCGAAGAAAATGCAAAACTTGCTAGAATATTTGAAGTGTGTACATCATGTAATAATGCTTCACAGCTTTATATGATAATGTTCAACTGCATGATGAATAGTTACAAACACAATCATACAAACTTGATGATGTATGTCAAGCCTTCACATCATCCTTAAAGAGATACATCATAATAGGTATCATGATGGGACTATTGATAAGTTTAACTGATCTAATTTATCAATACGTCACTTGAATTCTTAGGTCTTGAATTCAGGGTTGACTTATCTCAACTATGGCATATAGACAGGGGGAGTTAAGGATAACTCCATTATCAATTGATTGTCATTATAAAAAAGGGGGAGATTATTGAATCTCGGATTTTGATGATGAAGTCAATTGTTATTTGTTGTCTAATCTATGTGTTGAGATAAGTGTGCAGGATTAACTACGATGAAAGTTAGACAAGCAACAGGAGTTGTGCCGGAGTCAAGTTTATGATCACGTTGGGAGTTCGAGAGTTCGACGGAAGTTCGGACGGTCGTCGGAGGTTCTACGGGAACAAATCCGAGAAGTCCAGAAGCTTGCCAAGCGAAGCTCGTCGGAACTCGCCAAGTGGATCGTCGCAAGTCCAAGAGTTTGCCGGAAGTCCGTAGGAGCATCACCGAGGGTTCATCGGATGATCGACGGAAGTTCGTCGGAAACTCGCCGGAAGAAGCGAGTGATGCACCGAAGCAAAGCTGCAGAAATTGTCTTAGATTTATTCGTAGTTAGCACGTTGATTAAGTTAGAAATGAGGTGATCCCATTAGCTTAATCTTGGGACAATTGGGCCCCTGAAAAATCGAAATTGGGCCGAATGGAGCTACCCATTCGGACCCTGATTGCACCAGGAGGTGCAACCACCCAAGCCAGGAGGTGGCACCGCCTGGGCTAAGTCTCCCAGCGAGACTGGGCGGTGCAACCGCCCCAGCCAGGAGGTGGCAATGCCTGAGCTCAGTCTTCGAGCAAGATTGGGCGGTGCAACCTCCCCTAATAGAGAGGTAGCACCGCTTGAGCTCAGTCTTCGAGCAAGACTGGGCGGTGCAACCTCCCCTGACAGAGAGGTAGCACCACCTGAGCTCGGTCTTCGAGCACTGGCAAAGAGGTGCAACCGCCTCAGTCAGGAGGTGGCACCGCTTGGGGCTCAGTCTTCGAGCCAGACTCAGGCGGTGCAACCGCCCCTGACAGAGAGGTGCAACCGCCTGGGCTCAGTCTTCGAGCTCTGCTAGGCGGTGCAACCGCTCCAGTCAGGAGGTGCAACCGCCGGATCCCGAAATTCCGGGATATGATCGTTTTGAGCTCCAAATTTGAATTGGGTTGGGGCCTATAAATACCCCACCCATTCAACACTGAAGAGATATAGACCTACACCGAATTCTAGATCTTTTCTATGATTCTAAGAGCTCAAATTTGTGTTAAGTCCAAAAGTTCTCCTCTTTCTGTTCTTCAAGCCTTGAGTTGTAAAGAGAGGAGAGAAAGGTTCTGTAAGGGTTGTCTCCTGAGCCCGTCAAAAGGAGTGAAACTGTAAAAGGGTAGTTGGCCTTCGTCTATTGAAGGAAGGCCTCTAGTTGACGTCGGTGACCTCGTCGGTGGAGGAAGCCAAAAGTGGAGTAGGTCAAGGCTGACCGAACCACTCTAAATCTCTGGTTTGCTTTTGTTTTGAGCACTTTATCATTACTGCAAACCTCCTACATAGCTACTGCTCTCTATGCTTTTACGAACAAGTTTCTAAGTTCTGATCTTTCCGAATATGCATTCAGAGGTAAATCGGTGTTTTCGTACGATCTTTACATTATAGTTTACGTTTACATTTTGATTCTATTTATAACTGTAAACTGTCTTCTGCAATTTTACGAATGAGTTTCTAAGTTCAGATCTTTTCAAACTATGTTTAGACGTAAAACTATGTTTTAGACGTAAACTACTTTTAAACGTAAAACTACGTTTAGACGTAAAACTGCATTTAGACGCAAACTGCGTTTAGACGTAAAACTGCGTTTTAGACGTAAACTGAGTTTAGACGTAAACTGAGTTTAGACGCAAACTACGTTTAGACGTAAAACTGCGTTTAGACGTAAAACTACATTTAGACGCAAACTGCATTTAGACGCAAATTGCGTTTAGACGTAAACTGTGTTTAGACGTAAACTGTGCTCAATCTTAAGTAATATTAGAATCGGCTTTTACATCGAAATCGTTTTTATCGAACGAACGCAGCTTTCATTTTTAATCGCTGAAAGATTTCCGCTGCACTAATTCACCCCCCCCCTCTTAGTGCTCTCAATCCTAACCTGCATCAGCATATATAATTAGTTCAAAGTTCTCGGATTTTGGATACCATAATCCTAGATTAGTGGTACCTTTATGATATCTAAGAATTCTCTTAACTGCTTTAAGATGAGATATCTTAGAATTATATTGAAACCTAGTACAAAGACATACACTAAACATAATATCCGGTCTAGTTGCAGTGAGGTATAGTAAACTTCATATCATACCCCTATAAGCTTTTTGATCAAAGCTTTCTCTACTTTCATCAATGTCTAACTTAGTGAAGGTACTCATGGGAGTATTGATAGCCTTTGAGCTATCCATATTAAACCTTTTTAGCAAATCTAAAGTATATTTTATTTGACTAAGAAAGATATCATTACTTAGTTGTTTGATTTGTAAGCCTAAAAAGAAAGTTAATTCTCATTAAACTTATTTTAAATTCAAGACTCATACTTTTAACAAATGATTCATAAAGAGATTCATTCATAAAACCAAAGATAATATCATCAACATAAATTTGAACAATAAAAAAATTATTTTTAAATTTTTTGATAAACAATGTAGTATCGACTTTACCTTTAGAGAAATTATTTTCAATAAGAAATGAACTAAGCCTCGAATACTAAGCCCTTGGGGCTTATTTTAAACTATAGAGAGCTTTAGTCAATTTAAACATATGATTAGGGAGACTATCATTTTCAAATCCGGGTGGTTGTTTAACATAAACTTCTTCGAAAATAAAGCCATTAAGAAAAGCACTTTTAATATCCATTTGAAACAACTTAAAATTATTACTACTAGCATAAGCAAGGAGCATCCTTATGGCTTCTAATCGAGCCATAGGAGGGAAGGTCTCTTCATAATTGATACATTCTTCTTGGTTTAAACCTTTGGCCACTAATTTAGCCTTGTTTCGAACCATGATACTAAATTTATCTTGCTTGTTTCTAAAGATCTATTTAGTACCAATAACTAAATGATCATTCGGTCTAGGAACAAGCTTTCATACCTTATTTCTCCCAAATTGATTTAACTCTTTTTGCATTGTAATGACCCATGAATTATCTTTTATGACCTCGTCAATGCATTTAGGTTCAATTTGCTAGTCATAGGTGCCTAGCAAGCCAATCACGTGAGTGATGGCACGTGTGACTTGATACAGAATCTTTTTGCTTATTATATTTTGGCGTATATCACTTTATAACAATTGCATATGTGCATATATATATTGTGATGTCCTTGGATTTATGTAATGGGAATCGGATCATGATGAGATCACGATAATGAGATCGATTCACCTTTAAACACATATCCTAAATAATCCCGGTCATAGGTTACTCGAGAGGGACATCGTGATAACCGGATAGACTGGTGTGCTATATACCCATCCATATGATGGATGCAGTTGGTCTCATAGCTGCTCGTGTAGGGACACTAGAGATACAGTACATGTGCTCATTGGAGAATGAGTTCACTGATTGATCCGCTTATGGAATGCTGGATGGTTGATGATGCCTTATTGTTAGACAGCGATTCCGTAGTCCTAGTGGTGTATCTGGTCCTTAGACTTGAGACACCAAGGATGTCCTGTATGAGTGCTCCACTCTTTGATACCAGACTTATAGGTTTGGCTATCCCAGATCTAGTACAACTGGTCATTGGGAGTGGTAGTCGACCTCACGAGGGCTATTGAGTGTCGATAGAGGATCATCCACTCTCGGCGTCATGAGAGGAATATCTCATGTGTTCTTGCTCAGACAAATCCCTGGCCAGGGTCATTCGGGTTGAGAGAGAAAGAGTTCTCCGGGAGAATCCGATTAGAGCGAGACTCGAGTAGAAACCGTATGGGTCTGACAGCACCATGCTCGATATACGGTCTCTGGGATATTAGATGGATGAGGGACTATAGGTACACGGTAACTGAGGATAGACATATCCAATGGATTGGATTCCCCTATATCATCTGGGGACTACAGCGTAGTGGCCTAGTACGTCCGTAGTCGATGAGTCGAGTGAATTATTACAGAGATAATAATTCACTGAGTTAGAAGGAGTTCTGATAGGTAAGACTCATGGCGAGCTCGATATTGGGCCTAGAGGGTCACACACATATGGTAGGCATTGCAATGAGTAGAGGTTCAGATATGAGATATCCGACAGAGCCTTTGTCTTATTAGATGCAGATCCAATACCCACTAGGGGAGGACCCATTAGGGTTTGACAGGAGATCTCTATAAATAGGAGGGATTCAGAGCCTTATAGGCTAGAGCCTTTGCTTGCCTTTCTTATTCTCCTCTCCCTCTCCACCTCAGAGCAGGCCTGGAGTTTTGAGGAGCATCGTCGCAACCCTACTGTGTGGATCACCGCTAGAGAGGAGGACGCTTGACCTCCTTCACCCTCTCCTAAGGATCTGTAAGGAAACAGGGATATACAATCTCCCTAGGTAACACAATCTACTTTATACGTAGTTTTGAGTTTCGCGGATTTTGCGCACCAATCTTCGCACGACGACGAACATCTTTTTGGGAATCGGGGATTTTGTTTTCTTGTTCTTCCGCTGCGCATGTGAAGTCGCCCCCATGATTTCCTAATAGTGGTATCAGAGCCAGGTTGTTCGTGCGAATAATTGGTTTTGAACTACGTGTGTTGTGTTTAGGAAGAATTTTGACGTCAAAATCGTTGACGCAAAAGCGAGAAAGGGCAGCAACAGTTGATGCCCTCGATTTACGTGCGTGAAGCGCAGCCGAAGGCGGGCAGCACAGGGGCTGCGTCTGCAGTAGCCGGGCGGCGGCTTGCTTGCAGCAGGCTTGCTTGCAACAGGCTTACTGCCGGCGGGGATGGCAGCCCACGAGCAGAGGCGCCGCAAGGCAGCGACGCTTGCCGCCGCTGCTCCCGAGGGTGAAACCCCCCACCCCCCCCCTCCCACAGGGGCGGCCGCCCGGCGGGACAGCACCGCCTACAGAGGCAGCGGCGCCCGAAGGGGGCGCCCACTCGCAGCGGCGTCGCCGCCAGCGGGCGTGCCGCCTACAAGCGAGGGCAGCGCCCTTGCCCCGTTGCACAGGCCGCCGCCAACAGGGTGGTAGGGCATTAGGGTTTTCTGGAAAAAAGATAATTTTGCCCCTCGAAATTTGAGAAATTCCAATTTCTGTCTTTTGTCCAAATTACGAAAATACCCCTATAAATTCAGCCATTCCCTACATGTCCCTGATTTCAGAAAATATTAATTAATTAAAAAGTTTAGTTGATTATTATTTTTATTATTATATAGTAGTCCTACATGATGATGATTATTTATACATGTGATGTATGATATGTTGACGGATGATCATGGACCATGTGATGTGTATACTTGTGATTATTATTATTGAGGTCTGCGAGCCTCTATTATATTTCTCGTTTATTGTCGGGCCTGCGTGCCTATGATTAAGTTGTAATCACATGAAGAGGCGCAGCGGGAGCATAGATGCGATAGCGGGACCCACGAGACGGACGATCGTAATGCATGGAGATGCATCAAGATGTCGACGGAACCGACGAGGACGAGATGGACAATCACAGGGAATGGAGATGCACCATTGCACACATAGATCTTGATGTGAGTGATTAGGCCTACTGGCTCGAGCCTAATCATATTAGGTTGTGGTCCATGATCATCTGATGTGATTGCTTATACACATACTATATATATATATATATATATATATATATATATATATATATATATATATATATATATATATATATATATATATATATATATATATTTGCATGTGATGTAGATATATATTAAATATGTATATATGTGACATGTCATATTAGGAGACCAAATCATAAAAATATCTCTCTTGATAATATTAAGTCGGTAAACGTGAGGCAATTAGATTGACCCACGTGGCCTTCCATCGTTATAAGTAGGAACCGATTCCCGCTGTAGGTTGAGTTGATCGAGTCCCTCGAGACTCACCTATATCGTGATTCGCTATCTTGCTTACGACATAGAGATGTCACCGGTGACCTGAGGGCATGGTATGCTTGGTCGAGTCCCTCAAGGGTATATCATCAAATCAGACTCATCTTGTAATGAAGGTGTTGACTTAACCGAGCATCATGGTTGGTCGAGTCCCTCGAGGCCATAGTGATTCGGAGGCCGAATAGGACGGGAATCACAAGGAGTTGTGATCGGCAAGAGTTGCCTACCTTTTAGGCTTAGTGTGATTGGTCGAGTCCCTCGAGGTTACACTAAGACGCTGATTGGATACTGATCCCCACTAGAAGTCTACCGGAGACTTCCGTTTCACGTGCTGAGGGTGTCACGTGACTCGCTAGTAAAATAGTGGGAGCATATTAAGATAGAAGTCCATATCTTGATAGTTTATTTCTTGCAAAATCTGCATGTTATTCATTCCTGCTGCATCTTTATTTTCAGAAAATATTGCTTTCAAATCCCTTACGTGGCATACTTGATGTCAACTGCCTCACTGGTCCAAATTATATAGATTGGCTCTGTAACTTGAGAATTGTTCTCACAACGGAGAAAATCGTGTATGCTCGAAGAAGGGGCAAGCGAGGATGAGATCGCTCACTACGTGAAGTACATTGATGTCTCCACTCTTGCTCAATGCTATATGTTGGGCTCTATGACTCCTGAGTTACAGAGACAACATGAAAAGATGGATGCCAGATCCATTCTCCTACATGTACATAAATTGTTTGAGGAACAGGGAAGGACTCAGCGATATGAGATATCTAAGAGCCTCTTCCGCGCTAGGATGACTGAAGGGACACTGGTTCAGAACCATGTCCTAAAGATGATTGAGTGGATAGAGAAACTCACAGGTCTAGGAATGGTCCTAGAGGATAACTTGTGTGTGGATATTGTGCTTCAGTCCCTACCATATTCCTTTTCACAGTTTATAATGAATTCTAATATGAACAAGCTTGAGGTGACTCTCCTAGAGCTCCTCAATATGTTGAGGGAGGCAAAGAGTACTATTAAGAAAGAGAAGCCAGTTCTCTACACTAGTGAGACCAAAAAGAAAAGGAAAGCAAAAAGGTCCCTTAAGAAGGGAAAGGGCAAGGGCAGACCAAGTAAAGCAAAGGTTGCTAAGAAAGACCCAGTAAAGGACAAAGGCCAATGCTTCCATTGTGGTAAAGATAGGCACTGGAAGAGGAACTACAAAGAGTACCTTGCAGAAAGGGTGAAATAGAAGTTTAGTGAAGCTTCAGGTACATTCATGATCAATCTCCAATTATTAGATTTTTGTGATAGTGCATTGGTATAGGATACCAATATTGCTTATCACATCTACAATTTATTGTAAATTCTAGCAAAGCTAAGTAGAGATTGACGAGAGGAATATTGCATAAAGGTTTGTTTATGCAAGACACTACTTCACATATCATGAATGTAAATGTGTCTAAGAGGAAACGAGATGAGGTGAATAGTGTATACCTATGACATTGTAGGCTAGGTCATATCCATGAGGGAATGATTCAAAAGTTGCTAAATGATAGATATCTAGATCCATTTGACTATGTGTCATATGCAACTTGCGAGCCTTGCCTTCGTGGAAAATGGACCAACTCTCCATTTAGTAGAACTGGAGAGAGAGCCACTCAGTTGTTGGAACTCAAACATAGTGATGTATGTGAACCTATGTCAACTCATGCCATTGGTGGTTACTCCTACTTCATTACCTTTACTGATGATTTCTCAAGGTATGGATGTGTACTTAATGAAGTACAAGTCTGAGGCCTTTGAGAAATTTAGAGAGTATAAGAATGAGGTGGAGAACCAGACTGGAAAGAGTATCAAAACTCTTCAATCAGATCGAGGAGGTGAGTACTTAAGTACAGAGTTTACTCAATTCCTCAAGGACCATGGGATATTATCCCAATACACCTCCTTACACACCTCAGCTCAATGGTGTCTCTAAAAGGAGAAATCGTACGTTATTAGATATGGTACGGTCCATGATGAGTTTCGCTGACCTACCCATCTCATTCTGGGGATATGCCATAAAAACCGCAGCTTACCTTCTGAACAGAGTTCCAACTAAGTTGGTAGTGTCTACACCATATGAGATATGGAAAGGGAAGAAGCATGATCTTAAAGTTGTTAAGATTTGGGGCTGCCCTGCCCATGTTAAAAGACACAACCCCGATAAGTTAGAATCAAGGACAGAGCGATGCAAATTTGTGGGATACCCCAAGGAAACTTGTGGGTATTATTTCTACCATCTCGAGGACCAAAAGGTCTTTGTAGCTAAGAGAGCAGTTGTCCTTGAGAAGGAACACATTCTTGGCGGAGATAGTGGGAGAATGATAGAGTTAAGCGAAGTTGGAGAACCAAGCTCAAGCACCACTCTACAGCCCGAGTCTGTTTAGGTACCTAATACATAATTTTCAACTTTACGCAGGTCTGATAGAGTATCTCATCCTCCTAAGAGATATGTGGGACATATTAGAGGAGAGGATGTTGAGGATATTGATCCTCAGACCTACGAGGAGGCTATTATGAGTATAGACTCCGGGAAGTGGCAAGAAGCCATAAATTCTGATATGGATTCTATGTACTCCAATAAGGTTTGGAACCTAGTTGATGCGCCCGAAGGTATTGTACCCATCGGTTGCAAGTGAATCTTTAAGAAAAATATTGGAGTAGATGGAAAGGTAGAGACCTATAAAGCAAGGCTAGTGGCTAAGAGGTATCGTCAAAGGCAAGGTGTTGACTACGACGAAACCTTCTCACCCGTAGCAATGCTAAAATCCATCAGAATTCTATTGGCTATTGCAGCACACTATGATTATGAGATCTAGCAGATGGATGTGAAAACCGCATTCCTCAATAGGAACCTCAAGGAGGAAGTGTATATGATGCAACCTGAGGGATTCGTGTCCAAGAACTGCCCAGATAAGGTGTGTAGGTTGCTTAGATCCATTTATGGACCAAAGCAAGCTTCCCGAAGTTGGAACATAAGATTTGATGAGGCAATCAGATCTTATGACTTCGTTAAGAACGAAGATGAGCCTTGTGTGTACAGGAAGGTAAGTAGGAGCGTTATCACCTTTTTGGTGTTATATGTGGATGACATCCTCATCATTGGGAATGATGTAGGAATGCTATCCACGGTAAAGGCTTGGTTATCTAGACACTTCTCCATGAAGGACTTAGGGGAAGCATCCTATATCTTGGGGATTAGAATATATAGAGATAGATCCAAGAGGATGCTTGGCTTGTCCTAGTCCAGGTACATAGAAACCATTGTCAAAATGTTTGGCATTAAAAATTCCAAGAAAGGGCAAACATAAATATGATACCTTATGCCTCAGCAATAGTGTCTATCATGGATGTCATGCTATGTACTAGGCCTGATATAGCACATGCTCTGAGTGTCACGAGCAGGTATCAAGCGGATCCAGGCTTGGAGCACTGGAAAGCAGTAAAGTGTATCCTTAAGTACTTAAGAAGGACTAAGGATCTTTTACTATGGAGGTAATAGCCTTAAGGTTGAAGGCTACACAGACTCAAGTTTTCAGTCTGATGTCGATGATAGCAAGTTGAATTCAAGGTATGTGTACACCTTGAATGGAGGAGTAGTATGTTGGAAGAGTTCCAAGCAAGATACTACTGCTGACTCGACCATGGAGGCAGAGTACATTGCTGCATCAGATGCAGCAAAGGAGGGAGTCTGGTTGAAGAAGTTCATTACAGATTTGGGAGTCGTGCCGGGTAGCGAGGAGCCGATCTCCTTATATTGCGACAGCAACAGGGCGATTACTCAAATAAGGGAACCCGGATCTCATCAGAAGTGTTCTGAGGAGGTTCCAACTTATCAAAGAGATCGTGACCCGAGGAGATGTAGCAGTGGAAAGAGTTCCATCCGAAGATAACATTGCAGATCCACTAACAAAGCCGTTGTCTCAGATTGTCTTTGAGCGTCATAGGGGTCTGATGGGGATCAGACACATAGGTGATTGGCTTTAGGTCAAGTGGGAGATTGCTAGTCATAGGTGCCCAGCTAGCCAATCATGTGAGTGATGGCACGTGTGACTTGATACAGAATCTTTTTGCTTATATATTTTGTCGTATATCACTTTATAACTATTAATATGTGTATATATATATATTGTGAAGTCCTTAGATTTATGTAATGGGAATCGGATCGTGATGAGATCACGATAATGAGATCGATTCACCTTTAAACACATGTCCTAAATAATCCCGGTCATAGGTTACTCGAGAATGACATCGTGATAACCGGATAGACTGGTGTGTTGTATACCCGTCCATATGATGGATGCAGCTGGTCTCATAGTTGCTCGTGTAGGGACACTAGGGATACAATACAGGTGCTCATTGGAGAATGAGTTTACTGATTGATCCGCTTACGGAATGCTGGATGGTTGATGATGCCTTATTGTCAAACAGCGATTCTGTAGTCCTAGTGGTGTATCTGATCCTTAGACTTGAGACACCAAGGATGTCCTATATGAGTGCTCCACTCTTTAATACCATACTGATAGGTTTGGCTGTCCCAGATCTAGTACAACTGGTCATTGGGAGTGGTAGTCGACCTTACGAGGGCTATTGAGTGTCGATAGAGGATCATCCACTCTCGACGTCATGAGAGGAATATCCCATGTGTTCTTGCTCAAACAAATCCCTGGCCAGGGTCATTCGGGTTGAGAGAGAAAGAGTTCTCCGGGAGAATTCGATTAGAGCGAGACTCGAGTAGAAACCGTATGGGTCTAACAGCACCATGCTCGATATACGGTCTTTGGGATATTAGATGGATGAGGGACTATAGGTACACGGTAACTGAGGATAGATAGGTCCAATGGATTGGATTCCCCTGTATCGTTTGGGGACTACGACGTAGTGGCCTGGTACGTCCGTAGTCGATGAGTCGAGTGAATTATTACAGAGATAATAATTCACTGAGTTAGAAGGAGTTCTGACAGGTATGACTCACGACCAGCTCGATATTGGGCCTAAAGGGTCACACACATATGGTAGGCATTGCGATTAGTAGAGGTTCAGATATGAGATATCCGACGGAGCCTTTATCTTATTGGATGCAGATCCAATACCCACTAGGGGAGGACCCATTAGGGTTTGACATGAGATCTCTATAAATATGAGGGATTCAGAGCCTCATAGGCTAGAGCCTTTGCTTGCCTTTCCTATTCTCCTCTCCCTCTCCACCTCAAAGCAGGCCTGGAGTTTTGTGGAGCGTCGTCGTAACCCTACTATGTGGATCACCGCTAGAGAGGAGGACGCTTGACCTCTTTCACTCTCTCCTAAGGATCTGTAAGGAAATAGGGATATACGATCTCTCTAGGTAACACAATCTACTTTATACGCAGTTTTGAGTTTCGCAGATTTTGCGCATCAATCTTCGCACGACGACGAACATCTTTTTGGGAATCGGGGATTTTGTTTTCTTGTTCTTCCGCTGCGCATGTGATATCACCCCTATGATTTCCCAACACAATTTGGGAGAGAAAAGCAGCATTGGCATAAAAAATTTTAAGAGAAGAACGAGTTTAAACTCCATTCAATGTTTCTCCTATAATTAGCTCCTTAGGATGAGCATCTATATACTTCCATTGTTTCGGTAAAGAAGGTTCGGAAGAATATGCATCCAAATTGCTATTTGGAGAAGGGGTTTCATTTAAATTCAAAGCATCAAAATCAACATCATCATCAAGTTCATTTTTCTTAACTTCGAAATTTTTTTTAAAAACAACATAAATGGATTCTTTTATAATTAATGTTCTTTTGTTAAAGATACGAAATGCTTTAGAAACAAAGGAATAGCTAAGAAAAATTCCTTTATCGGATTTTGCATCAAATTTACCTAAGACATCTTTTTCATTCAAAATAAAATATTTACATCCGAAAACTTTAAAGTATGAAACGTTGGGTTTTTTTGTTGTTCCACAACTCATAAGGAGTCTTGGAAAGTAGTGGTCTTACTAGAATCCTATTCATAACATAGCATGTCGTATTTACACCTTCGGCCCAAAAATATTTGGGTAGGCTATGTTCGTTTAACATGGTTCTTATCATTTCTTATAAGTTTCTATTCTTTCTTTCTACTACTCCTTTTTTTGTTAAGGATTTCTTGAAGTAGAGAAGTTGTGGTTGTATCCATTAGATTCACAAAATTCTTAGAAATCACGATTTTGAAATTCACCACCGTGATCACTTTGAATTGACGAAATCATAAAACCCTTTTCATTTTGAACAAGTTTACATAACTTAGAGAAATACCTAAAGAATTCACTTTTGTGTGCCAAAAAATAAGTCCATGAGTATCTACTATAATCATCCACGATAACAAATGCATATTTGCTACCTCTTAGGCTTAATGTAGCAATTGGTCCGAACAGGTCCATATGGATTAATTACAAAGGTCTAGAGGTGCTTACTTGGTTCTTAGGTTTGAAGCTATCTTTTATTTGTTTTCTTAGTTGACATATATCACATACATTATCTTTGACGAACTTGATATGAGAAATTCTTCTTACAAATTCTTTAGATAAAATTTGATAAATTAGTTTCATGCTAGCATGACCTAATCTCCTATGATAAAGTCAAGTATCGTCATTCAAACCGAAAAGCATATTTCATTACAAAGATCATTAATCTCGATAGTGTATACATTATTTTATTTTAGAGCAATCATAGATATGTTTTTATATAGTTTTTCAATAATACAAACATTAGATTCAAATCTAACGATATATCATTTATCACATAATTGACTAATACTCAAAAGGTTATACTTTAAACCATCAACTAACAATACATCTTCAATAAGAAGGTTGGATTTATTACCTATGGTTCCTTTGCTAATGATTTTACTCTTGTTGTTGTCTCCGAAGGTGACATATCCTTCGTCTAGGCTAGTGAGCTTAGAGAAATGAGATGGATCTCTGATCATATGCCTTGAGTATCTATTATCAAGGTACCATCTCTTGCTCCTAGCTTGTGATGATACATTTTTCTAAAAAAGAGATGATTTTTAGGTACCCATTTGACCTTGGGTGTCTCAAAAATCGATCTACATGACATATAATGTTGTATTGAGTCACTTGAGGTTCTTTTAGGAACCCAAATCAATCTAAGTGGACAATATTTCTTGAATGGATAATGATAAGCTACATGCCCAAATTTGTAATAAAAGTTTCATTTTTTTTGGGGTAAACCATGCAAAGTAGAGCCATTAACAAATGTGATTGGATTATAGTGAGAGCTACTCACAAATCCTATTCTGCCTTTTCTATGAATGTGACCCTTATTGGCAAGGATCATGTTCAAGGATTTACTACCAACCTTAAACTTTTCTAAGGTTTTCTTAAGTAGCAAGTTTATTTTTTGAAGTAATTCTAGTTTATTATATTTCATACATGAAGCTAGACTATTATTGTGCTCAACTTTTAATCTATCAAAATTGCTAATAAGAGAAGTATGTTCCTTTTTTAAAGAGTTATATTTTTTACTCAAGATTCTACATTCATCAAACAATTCATGAAAAGAACTTGAAAGCTCATCGAAAGTTAAATTTGTGTCTAATGAACTTGTTACCTTATCTCCAATATCCATTAGGGCATAGTGAGCAACTTGCTCAGTGTTGGTTGGCTCCTCTTCTTCAGATGCACTTAAGTCATCCCATGTAGCTTTGAGAGTCTTCTTCTTTTGTTGCCTCCTCTTTGCTTGGGGACATTCACTCTTGAAGTGTCCCGGATTCTTGCATTCATAGCATATCACTTGTTCTTTCTTAGGTTTAAATTTATTTTTAGTATCATTTTTAAATTTATTTTTTTTTATGAATCTTTTGAACTTCTTTGTTAAGAGTGCTAAGTCATCATCAAAGTCCTCATCACTTGAGTTTTTCTTTCAAGTGGTCTTATTGTGTTCTCAATGCTATATCCTTCATGTTCTTTGGAAGGATCTCCTCAAGCTCTTCATGAGCCTTACATATCATTTCATATATCATTAGTTACCCAATTAGTTCTTCAAGAGGAAAATTATTTAGATCTTTGGCCTCTTGAATGACCATTACTTTAGGGTCCCAACTCTTTAGAAGGGATCTTAAAACTTTATTAATGAGTTCAAAATCCGAGAAACCTTTACCAAGTCCTTTTAGACCACTGACGACATCCGTAAATCAGGTGTACATGTCTCCAATGGTCTCATTCGGTTTCATCCAAAATAACTCATAAATGTGCATTAAAAGATTAATTTTTAACTCCTTTACTCTATTAGTACCTTCATGAGTCATTTTGAGTGTGTGCCAAATGTCAAAAGTCATTTCACAAATCGATACTTGATTAAATTCGTTTTTATCTAATGCATAAAACATGGCATTCGTAGCCTTTGCGTTGAAAGCGAAAGTCTTCTTCTCCAATTCATTCCAATCATTCATTGGAAGAGAAGACTCTTGAAAGCCATTTTCTAGAATATTTTATAATTAAAAATCTATTGAAATTAGGAAGGTCCTCATTCTAGTCATCTAATATGTGTAATCTGTCCCATTAAACATAGACGGACTGTTAGGATCGAGAGCACTAAGAGGGGGGGGGTGAATTAGTGTAGCGGAAAACTTTCTGCGATTAAAACAGAAAGCTGTGTTTGAACGATAAAGACAACTCTGTATGAAAGTTGATACTAAGCAAGGTTACAGTCAACCTATGTAGGCAGTTTGCAGCTATGATGAAAACCATAATATCAGCGTAAACTAAAATCCGAAGTTCGTACGAAGAAACATATTTACGTCTAAGTGCCGATTCGTAAATCACTTGATTAGATAAGATGCAGTTTAAGCAGAAGTATAAAGGAAGTGTGCTGCTATTGTATAGCTCAAAACGTAAATGCAATCTGCAATAAGATCATCATGCGAAAAAGTAGATTTACGTCTAAACGCAGATTTACGTCTGAACCTTGAAACTCGTTCGTAAAATCGTAGAGGGTAGTAAGCTATTGAAAAGTTTGCAGTAAAGGTAAAATGCTCAAAGGAAATGCAAACCGAGATTTAGAGTGGTTCGGTCAATCTTGACCTACTCCACTTTTGGCTTCCTCCACCGACAAGGTCACCGATGTCAACTAGAGGCCTTCCTTCAATAGGCGAAGGCCAACCACCCTCTTACAGATTCACTCATTTTGACGGGCTTAGGAGACAACCCTTACAGAAGTTTTCTCTCCTCTCTTTACAACTCAAACTTTGAAGAACAGAAAGAGGAGAACTAGTAGTTTTGAGCTCTAAGAACCACAGAAAGACAGCAAGATTTCGAGTGTGTGTTCTATGCTTTCAGTGCCGAATGGGTGGGGTATTTATAGGCCCCAACCCAGTTCAAATTTGGAGCTCAAATATGTCAATTCCCGGAATTCCGGGATCAGGCGGTTGCACCTCTTGACTGGGGCGATTGCACCGCTTGGCAGAGCTCGAAGACTGAGCCTCTGGGCAGTGCCACCTCTGTCAGGGGCGGTTGCACCTCTCTGCTAGAGCTCAAAGACCGAGCTCAGGCGGTTGCACCGCTTGACTGGAGAGGTTGCACCGCCTGGCAGAGCTCGAAACTTGAGCTTTGGCGGTGCTACCTCTTGACAGAAGAGGTTGCACCGCCCAGTCTCGCTCGGAGACTGAGCCCGGGGTGGTGCCACCTCTTGGCTGGGGCGGTTGCACCGTCCAGTCTCACTGGGAGACATAGCCTGGGCGGTGCTACCTCCCTGCCTGGGCGGTTGCACCTCCCACAACAACCTGGGTCCGAATGGGTTGATCCATTCGGCCCAATTTGATTCTTTCAGGGGCCCAATTGCCCCAAGATTAAGCTAATGGGATCACCTCCCATTTCTAACTTAATCAATGTGATAACTACGATTATTTCCTAAGACATATTCTGCAGCTTGCTCCGGTGCGTCAATCGCTTCTTCCGGCGAGTTTCCGGCGAACTTCCGTCGATCATCCGATGAACCCTCGGTGATGCTCCTACGGACTTCCGGCAAACTCCTGGACTTGCGACGATCCACTTGGCAAGTTCCGACAAGCTCCTTTGGCAAGCCTCTGGACTTCTCAGATTTGTTCCCGTAGAACCTCCGACGACTGTCCGAACTTCCGTCGAGCTCTCGAACTCCCAACGTGATCATTGTCATGACTCCGGCGCAACTCCTGCTGCATGTCTTTCTTCCATCGTAGTTAATCCTACACACACAAAAATAAAAACTTCGATCGAGACAATTAATCCTAAGCAATTAACCAAGTTGTCCGGCATGTCATTGGTCCCTCGACGCTTCGTCCGATTCTTCGGCGCATCTTCCTTTCCTACAGCCTATTGCCTAATCGGCCAGTTGACTCCGCAACTCCGATATCCTTGGCACAATACCCACTCTTCTTGGCCCGATGCCCGAGTCCACGACCCGAAGCCTTCTATCGATACGTCGACCGATCCACCGGCCCGACGTCCAATCTTCTGACATATTCCTCCGGCACAACATGATGTTCCTGCTTTAATTGTCTTATCCTGATCGAAGCACCCTGCGTCACTCAAAACGCAGATTAAATCATAAACATATATCAAGTAGTTTCATCATCAAAATACGAGATTCAACAATCTCCCCCTTTTTGATGATGACAACTACTTGATGACGGAGTTAAACTTCACTCCCGGAGTTTAAACTAACTCCCGGAGTTTAAACTAACTCCCGGAGTTTAAACTAACTCCCCCTATCAATATGCCATATTGATAGAAACTCTTAGATTCAGAAATCTAAGCAACATGTCATCATAAACTTATGCATAACATGTGATGTCATCAACATACTTTTCCCCCTTTGTCATCAACAAAAAGGAGAAGTACCACAATCAAGTGTTTGTGATGTAAGTATGGCCTAATCATAGCAATGACAGCAATCATATATTTCTTGGTGATGCAAGTATGGCTTAATCATAGCATCAGTGATAGCAACCATATCAACATCAGTGATGGCAACCATATCAACATCAGTGATAGCAAACATATCAGCATCAGTGATAGCAACCATATCAACATCAGTGATTGCAAACATATCAGCATCAGTGATAGCAACCATATCAACATCAGTGATAGCAACCATATCAACATCAGTGATAGCAAACATATCAGCATCAGTTATATCAACCATATCAACATCAGTGATAGCAAACATATCAATTCATATATTTCTCCCCCTTTGTCATCAACAAAAAGCATGGTAGATGTGATTCCAAGAGAACAATATAAGCAGGTTATCAAGCACATAAAGGAAGGCATGACACGTATAATGCTTCGAATACCTCTTCTCCTTGTATGTTATAATTCTTTGTGCATTAAGGAGGAAACTCATTTTTCAAAAAAAAATTTCATAAGAGTGTACAGGAAAATCCGATTTTTAGCATTCAAAATGAAATGAACTCTTTCATGCAATTGGATATGAGTAAGCTACTGATTTTCAAAAACATTTTTATATTTGACACATAATTTCCAATATGTTATTTGATCAATTGATACCAAGGCATGTAATAGTGTAAAATCATTATGTCAATCAGGTGATTTGATCATTAAATCAAAAAAGTTCAAAAAATAATTTTAACACGTTTAATCATTCGGACATATTTTTGCCATAGTTTTTCAAATATAATCATGAAGATAAGGCATGCTTATCATCATGGTAGTATGATAGCAAGTTTACCATATACAAGCTAGCAAAAAATTTCTACATTTTAAGGCCTGCAAGCTAGCAATTTTGAGATGTTCAAGAAAGCAACTTTTGCTTCTTGAAATATAAGTTTTGCTAGATGTGCAAGTTAACTTTTTGCTTCTTGAGATAGGCAAGACAGCATTCCTTGGTGATGTTCAATATAGCTAAGTTCTATATACATTTTAGAACATGCATAATCACTAAAGCGTCATAAATTTTAATGATGTGCAAAATTACAAATTTTGCATGATTGCATTTGTGTCTTGAGATTTGCAAGATAGCACTTCTTGGTGATGTTCAAGATAGCAATTTCTTCTCTTTTGAGAAGTGCAATTATTGCTTTCTTCTTGAATTGTGCAAGCTAGCTATCTCCCCTTTTGTCATTGTCAAAAAGAAAGGAAAAACCCTTTACATCAATTTTTAAATCATGACAAAGGTTAGTATCAATCTCATTTGTGCATCATTATATTTTCAAATTAAAACATGCACATTTTTAAAACATATAAACTCATTATTATATGTATGATTCCAAATCATCATTCATATTATTTCAATCATTGTTTCACTCATCACTATAGCTTATCATGCATAATATGTAAAACCATCTAACATGATATAAACATTTATTTATTTAATTTTTTTAAGCATTCATGATACACATCATACATTATCATAATAAAAAGCATATGCATCATTCCAAATCATAAATATTTCAAATCATCATGGTATTAATTTGTCACATTGCATCCTACCATGCATGATCAAAACTTCTCATTTGCATACATCAAAATAAATGCATGAATATCTCATACATTCATATCATCACTTGAGGAATATTGAAAAGAAATAATTGGGTGATGAGATAAATATTTCATGAATACAAAGAATTGCATAAAAATCATATCATGAATACAAGGAATACAAGTCACAATCATTCAAGAGAAAAATCATTATTCATTTTCAATTCATTCAATTTGATAAATCAAGATCATGATTTTGATAAAACTCATTTCAATTTTAAATCATCAAAATCATTTTTATGGCTCACAAAATTTATAACATAAATAGATTCATGATTTTATTGATAATATATTTTCCCCCTTTTTAAGTGTTTCATTTTAAGTGATCGATTTCATGTTAGCATGCCTTTTCATGCATCAATTTTTTAAAGCCACTGTTATTATCATGAAAATCGATAATCCATAAATATCAAGAATCATCATAATTTCAAAAATATATACTCATTAATCATAACTTCAAATTAAACATGATTTCATATACTCAAAATCGAGAAATAACAATGGAAATCAACATGATACACATTATTACTTCTCAACCACATATAACATGAATTCATAAGGTATTTTTAATCAAAATCATTTTATTTATCATAAACATGCAATTTTCATGATTATTTTCAAAATTACTAGAATGATAAGCATGATTCCTAATTTTTTGTATTTTCATTATAAAATTATTAAACATGCTATTTTCAAGAAAATTAAATAAAAAAGAAAAATACATTATGAAAAGCATTATGTAATTTCAAAGTAAATTAAAGGCATTTTGATTACCTCAGCGTCGAAAGGCGTAAAGGCGTAGTTTGCCACCTCGCCTTTGTTGATTTTCTCCTCGTCTTCGGAAGAGCTCGATTCATCCCAATTTTTGTTCTTCTTCTTGCGTTCAAAGCAAGTAGTTCTGTTCTTTTTATTTTTTAATTTTTGTTTCATTTGTAGTTTAAGTTCACCATCACTTGAGCTTATGCTCGAGTGGTCTTCAAATGTTCTATGTCTCAAATCCTTCCTGTTCTTTGGAAGGTGGTTCTTAAGTTCTTCACGTGCATTGCACGTCATTTCATATGTGATCAATGAACCAATTAGTTCTTTTAAGTGGAAAAATATTTAAATCCTTTGTTTCTTGTAAAGCCATTACTTTTGAATCCCACTTCTTAGAAAGAGAACGCAAAATCTTGTTCACAAGTTCAGAATTCGAAAAACATTTGCCAAGAGCTCTTAAACCATTGACGACATCCATAAAACGGGTGTACATGCCACCAATGGTTTCTCTTGGCTTCATTTAAAACAGCTCGAAATCATGCAGTAAAATATTAACTTTCGAGTCTTTGACTCTACTAGTTCCCTCGTGCATGATTTCAAGAGTGCGCCAAATATCGAAAGCCGTTTCGCACAAAGAAACCCAATTGAACTCATTTTTGTTTAAAGCGCAAAATAAGGCATTCATAGCCTTTGCGTTTAAAGAAAAATGCTTCTTCTCTAAATCCAACCATTCGATCATTGGAAGAGAAGACTTCGAAAAACCGTTTTCAACAAGATTCCAAAGTTCAACATCCATAGAAATAAGAAAGATCCTCATTCGGGTCTTCCAATAGGTGTAGTCCAATCCGTTAAACAACGGTGGACGAACAACCGATAAGCCCTCTTGAAGAGCCATTTCTCTCGGGTGTAAATCCGAAATGAGAAATACCCCGCTCTGATACCAATTGTTAGGATCGAGAGCACTAAGAGGGGGGGGGGGTGAATTAGTGCAGCGGAAAACTTTCTGCGATTAAAATAGAAAGCTGTGTTTGAACGATAAAGACAACTCTGTATGAAAGTTGATACTAAGCAAGGTTACAGTCAACCTATACAGGCAGTTTGCAGCTATGATGAAAACCAGAATATCGGCTCAAATTGAAATCCGACGTTCGTACGAAGAAACAAATTTACGTCTAAGTGCCGTTTCGTAAATCACTTGATTAGATAAGATGCAGTTTAAGCAGAAGTATAAAGGCAGTGTGCTGCTATTGTACAGCTCAAAACATAAATGCAATCTGCAATAAGATCATCATGCGAAAAAGCATATTTACGTCTAAAAGCATATTTACGTCTGAACCTTGAAACTCGTTCGTAAAATCACAAAGGGCAGTAAGCTATTGAAAAGTTTGCAGTAAAGGTAAAATGCTCAAAGGAAATGCAAACCGAGATTTAGAGTGGTTCGGTCAATCTTGACCTACTCCACTTTTGGCTTCCTCCACCGACGAGGTCACCGACGTCAACTAGAGGCCTTCCTTCAATAGGCGAAGGCCAACCACCCTCTTACAAATTCACTCCTTTTGACGGGCTTAGGAGACAACCCTTACAGAAGTTTTCTCTCCTCTCTTTACAACTCAAACTTTGAAGAACAGAAAGAGGAGAACTAGCAGTTTTGAGCTCTAAGAACCACAGAAAGACAGCAAGATTTCGAGTGTGTGTTCTATGCTTTCAGTGCTGAATGGGTGGGGTATTTATAAGCCCTAACCCAGTTCAAATTTGGAGCTCAAATCTGTCAATTCCCGGAATTCCGGGATCAGGCGGTTGCACCTCCTGACTAGGGCGGTTGCACCGCCTGGCAGAGCTCGATCATCCGACGAACCCTCGGTGATGCTCCTACGGACTTCCGGCAAATTCCTGGACTTGCAACTATCCACTTGGCAAGTTCCGACGAGCTCCTTTGGCAAGCCTCTGGACTTCTCGAATTTGTTCCCGCAGAACCTCCGACGATTGTCCGAACTTCCGTCGAGCTCTCGAACTCCCAACTTGATCATTGTCATGACTCCAGCGCAACTCCTACTGCATTTATTTCTTCCATCGTAGTTAATCTTGCACACACAAAAACAAAAACTTCGATCGAGACAATTAATCCTAAGTAATTAACCAAGTTGTCCGGCATGTCATTGGTCCCTCGACGCTTCGTCCGATTCTTCGGCACATCGTCCTTTCCTGCAGCCTATTGCCCAATCTGTCAGTTGACTCCGCAACTCTGATAACCTTGGCACAATACCCACTCTTCTTGGCCCGATGCCCGAGTCTACGACCCGAAGCCTTCTGTCGATACGTCGACCGATCCACCGGCCCGACATCCAATCTTCTGACATGTTCCTCCGGCACAACATGATGTTCCCGCTTTAATTGTCTCATCCTGATCGAAGCACCCTACATCACTCAAAATGCAGATTAAATCATAAACATATATCAAGTAGTTTCATCATCAAAATACGAGATTCAACATGGACGTGTAATTGAATGGCCCTCTAGGTTGCCGGCAAATGCCATCTCTCTTGGGTTTTAAACCAAACAAGAGTAAACTTTGCTCTGATACCAATTGTTAGGATCAAAAGCGGCACTAAGAGGGGGGGTGAATTAGTGCAGTGGAAAACTTTCGCGAATTCGAAAGATTTTGTTTCGATTAAATCGATTCCGACGAAAATGGTTTCAATCCTTTTCGGAGAGAATTTGAACTTGAAATTTTTCGTAAAAGTGTAAGAGAATATTAAAGAGATTTGCAATAATGTAAATTGTACAAATAAAAAGCATCATTTTGTAAAATCTTTGTACGATTAAAAATGATCTCACAAGGTTTTTACTTGAAAGCATATGTGAGACGTAGGCATAGTAAAAGCACAGTAAGGACGAGAGGTAGTTTGCTATAAAAGTAAATTGCTCAAAGTAAATACAAACCGAGTTTTAGAGTGGTTCGGTCAATATGACCTATATCCATTTTCGGATTTCTCCTCCGACAAGGTCACCGACATCCACTAAAGGCCTTCCTTCAATATATGAAGACCAACTACCTTTTATAGTGCTTTCTCCGTTTCACGGGTTTAGGAGAGAACCCTTACAAGTCTCACACCTCTCTTGAATGATCTCAAAACTTAGAAAGGGAGAAGGAGAACTCTAGCACTTGCTTACAATACTTTTACACCCTAACAACTCAAGAATATCTCAATTCTTTCGTGCCCTTTCATACAAGAAAGGGTGTAGTTTTTATAGGCCTGAATAGCTCTTAAAAATGGAGTCAAAAAGTGTCTAATCCCACATTTCTAGGGTCCTGGCTGTTAGGATCGAGAGCACTAAGAGGGGGGGGGGGGTGAATTAGTGCAGCGGAAATCTTTCTGCGATTAAAAACGAAAGGTGCGTTTGTTCAATAAAAATGATTTTGATGTAAAAGCTGATTCTAAGATAACTTAAGATTAAGTGTAGTTTACGTCTAAACGCAGTTTGCGTCTAAACGCAGTTTGCGTCTAAACTCAGTTTACGTCTAAACTCAGTTTATGTCTATACTCAGTTTACGTCTAAACGCAGTTTGCGTCCAAACACAGTTTTACGTCTAAACGTAGTTTTACGTCTAAACGTAGTTTTACGTCTAAACGTAATTTTACATCTAAACGTAGTTTTACGTCTAAAAAGCAGATTCTGAACTTTGAGAAGCATTTTATGAATGTGCAGAAGGCAGTTTACAGTTATGAATGGAATCAAAACGTAAACGTAAACTGTAGTGTAATGATCGTATGAAAACACCGATTTACGTCTAAATGCATATTCGGAAAGATCAGAACTTAGAGCTTTGTTCGTAAAAGCGCAGAGGGCAGTAGCTATGTAGGAGGTTTGCAGTAATGATAAAGTGCTCAAAGTAAAAGCAAATCAGAGATTTATAGTAGTTCGGTCAGTCTTGACCTACTCCACTTTTGGCTTCCTCCACCGACGAGGTCACCGACGTCAACTAGAGGCCTTCCTTCAATAGGCGAAGGCCAACTGCCCTTCCATCTTTTAATAATTTTTTTAAATTTTCTTGTTAGAAGTGCCAAGTCATCGTTACAGTCCTCATCACTTGAGTTTTCTTTCAAGTGGTCTTCCAAAGTTCTAAGTGTCATATCCTTCCTGTTCTTTGGAAGGATGTCTTCTTGCTCTTCATGAGCTTTGCAAGTCATCTCGTAGGTCATTAATGACCCAATTAGTTCTTCAAGAGGGAAGTTATTTAGATCTTTTGCCTCTTGAATAGTAGTGACTTTAGGATCCCAACTCTTAGGAAGGGATCTTAGAATCTTATTTACGAGCTCAAAATCCGAAAACTTTTTCCGAGTCCTTTTAGACCATTGACGACATCCGTGAAACGGGTAAACATGTCGCCAATAGTCTCACTCGGTTTCATCCGAAAAAGTTCGAAAGAGTGTAACAAAAGATTGATTTTTGACTCTTTCACTCTACTTGTGCCTTCATGAGTCACTTCGAGTGTGTGCCAAATATCAAATGCAGTTTCACAGATCGAAACACGATTAAACTCGTTTTTATCAAGTGCGCAAAATAAGGCATTCATAGCCTTTGCATTAAGAGCGAAAGCCTTCTTCTCCAAATCATTCCAATCGATCATCGGAAGAGAAGACTTTGAAAAACCATTCTTGACAAGATTCCAAAGTTCAACGTCCATAGAAATAAGAAAAATCCTCATTCGGGTCTTCCAATAGGTGTAGTCCATCCCATTAAACATGGGAGGACGTGTAATAGAATGGCCCTCTTGGTTTTCGGCGTAAGCCATCTCTCTTGGGTTTTAATCCGTTTAAGAGTTAACCAGGCTCTGATACCAATTGTTAGGATCGAGAGCACTAAGAGGGGGCGGTGAATTAGTGCAGCGGAAATCTTTCTGCGATTAAAAACGAAAGTTGCGTTCGTTCAATAAAAACGATTTCGATGTAAAAGCCGATTCTAAGATAACTTAAGATTAAGCGCAGTTTACGTCTAAACGCAGTTTGCGTCTAAACGCAGTTTGCGTCTAAACTCAGTTTACGTCTAAACTCAGTTTACGTCTAAACACAATTTGCATCCAAACGCAGTTTTACGTCTAAACGTAGTTTGCGTCTAAACGCAGTTTTACGTCTAAACGTAGTTTTACGTCTAAACGTAGTTTTACGTCTAAAAAGCAGATTTTGAACTTTGAGAAGTGTTTTATAAATGCGCATAAGGCAGTTTATAGTTATGAATGGAATCAAAATGTAAACGTAAACTGCAGTGTAATGATCGTATGAAAACATCGATTTACGTATAAATGCATATTCGGAAAGATCAGAACTTAGAGCTTTGTTCGTAAAAGCGCAGAGGGCAGTAGCTATGTAGGAGGTTTGCAGTAATGATAAAGTGCTCAAAGTAAAAGCAAACCAGAGATTTAGAGTGGTTCGGTCAGTCTTGACCTACTCCACTTTTGGCTTCCTCCACCGACGAGGTCATCGACGTCAACTAGAGGCCTTCCTTCAATAGGCGAAGGCCAACTGCCCTTTTACAGTTTCACTCCTTTTGACGGGCTCAGGAGGCAATCCTTACATAACCTTTCTCTCCTCTCTTTACAACTCAAAACTTGAAGAACAGAGGGAGGAGAATTTTAGGCCTTAACAACAATTTTGAGCTCTAAGAATCATAGAAAAGATCAAGATTTCGGTGTGTGATCTACCTTCCTTCTGTGCTGAATGGGTGGGGTATTTATAGGCCCCAACCCAGTTCAAATTTAGAGCTCAAAACCATCAAATCCCGGAATACCGGGATCATGCGGTTGCACCTCCTGACTGGAGAGGTTGCACCGCATGGCAGAGCTCGAAGACTGAGCCTCTGGGCGGTGCTACCTCTGTTAGGGACGGTTGTACCTCTCTGCCAGAGCTCGAAGACCAAGCTCAAGCGGTTGCACTGCCTGACTGGAGAGGTTGCACCGCCTGGCAGAGCTCGAAACTTGAGCTCTGGCGGTGCTACCTCCTGACAGAGGAGGTTGCACCACCCAGTCTCGCTCGGAGACTGAGCCCTGGGCGGTTGCACCTCTTGGCTGGGGCGGTTGCACCACCTAGTCTCGCTGGGAGACATAGCCTAGGCGGTGCTACCTCCCTGCCTGGGCGGTTGCACCTCCCACAGCAACTTGGGTCCAAATGGGTTGATCCATTCGACCCAATTTGAGTTCTTCAGGGGCCCAATTGCCCCAAGATTAAGCTAACGGGATCACCTCCCATTTCTAACTTAATCAATGTGCTAACTACGATTATTTCCTAAGACATATTTATTGGGAAATCATAGGGGGCGATATCATATGCACAGCGGAAGATCAAGAAAACAAAAATCCCCGATTCCCAAAAGGATGTTCGTCGTCATGCGAAGATTGGTGCGCAAAAATCCGCAAAACACAAAACTGCGTATAGAGATTGTGTTACCTAGGGAGATCGTATATCCCTGTTTCCTTGCAGATCCTTAGGAGAGGGTGAAGGAGGTCAAGCGTCCTCCTCTCTAGCGGTGATCCACACAGGCCTACTCTGAGGTGGAGAGGGAGAGGAGAATAGGAAAGGCAAGCAAAGACTCTAGCCTATGAGGCTGTGAATCCCTCCTATTTATAGAGATCCCGTGTCAAACCCTAATGGGTATTGGATCTGCATCCAATAAGACAAGGGCTCCGTCGGATATCTCATATTCGAACCTCTACTCATCGCAATGCCTACCATATGTGTGTGACCCTCTAGGCCCAATATCGAGCTGGCCGTGAGTCATACCCGTTAGAACTCCTTCTAACTCAGTGAATTATTATCTCTATAATAATTCACTCGACTCATCGACTACGGACGTACTAGGCCACTATGCCGTAGTCCCCAGACGATACAGGGGAATCCAATCCATTGGACCTGTCTGTCCTCAGTTACCATGTACCTATAGTCCCTCATCCATCTAATATCCCAGAGACCATATATCGAGCATGGTGCTGTCAGACCCATACGGTTTCTACTCAAGTCTCGCTCTAATCGGATTCTCCCGGAGAACTCTTTCTCTCTCAACCCGAATGACCCTGGCCAGGGATTTGTCTGAGCAAGAACACATGGGATATTCCTCTCATGACGCCGATAGTGGATGATCCTCTGTCGACACTCAATAGCCCTCGTAAGGTCGACTACCACTCCCAATGACCAGCTGTACTAGATCTGGGACAGCCAAACCTATAAGTCTGGTATCAAAGAGTGGAGCATTTATACAGGACATCCTTGGTGTCTCAAGTCTAAGGACCAGATACACCACTAGGACTACGGAATCGCTGTCTGACAATAAGGCATCATCAACCATCCAGCATTCCGTAAGCGGATCAATCAGTGAACTCATTCTCCAATGAGCACCTGTACTGTATCCCTAGTGTCCCTACACGAGCAGCTATGAGACCAGCTGCATCCATCATATGGACGGGTATACAACACACCAGTATATCCGGTTATCACGATGTCCCTCTCGAGTAACCTATGACCGGGATTATTTAGGATATGTGTTTAAAGGTGAATCGATCTCATTATCGTGATCTCATCACGATCCGATTCCCATTGCACAAATCCAAGGACATCACAATATATATATGCATTTATGCAATAGTTATAAAGTGATATACGCCAAAATATAATAAGCAAAAAGATTCTGTATCAAGTAACACGTGTCATCACTCACGTGATTGGCTTGCTGGGCACCTATGACTAGCAATATTCTGCAGCTTGCTCCGGTGCGTCAATCGCTTCTTCCGGCGAACTTTCGTCGATCATCCGACGAACCCTCGGTGATCCTCCTGCGGACTTCTGGCAAACTCCTGGACTTGCGACGATCCACATGGCAAGTTCCGACGAGCTCCTTTGGCAAGCTTCTGGACTTCTCAGATTTGTTCCCGCAGAACCTCCGACGACTGTCCGAACTTCTATCGAGCTCTCGAACTCCCAACGTGATCATTGTCATGACTCCGGCGCAACTCCTGCTGCATGTCTTACTTTCATCGTAGTTAATCCTGTACACTTATCTCAACACATACATTAGACAACAAATGATAATTGACTTCATTATCAAAATCCGATATTCAATACTGGCGGTACCACCGCCTGACCTGACACTAGGCGGTACCACCGCCTGACAAAGCTTGGAGACTGAGCTTTGACGATACCACCGCTTGATAGGGGCGGTACCACCACTAGCAGCAATAATTTCCGGTGGTACCATCGCCCAGTTTGAGCGGTACCATCGCCTAGACCACTTTGGAGACTGGGTCTTCTGGGCAATACCACCGCCAACCATATTTTCAGGGATTGATTAAGCTGTTCAATCCAGCCCAAATCAATCTTATTAAGGGCTCAATTGGCCCCTAATTAAGTTAGTGGGATTACCTCCCAATCCTAATTTAATATACTCTCTAACTACGACAATTAAGATATGTTTACTGCACTTCTTGTTCCGATGCGTCAATTGCTCTTCTGGCGAGCTTCCGACGTATTTCCGACGAACATCCAACGAACTCTCGGTAATACTCCGACGGACTCCCGGTAAGCTCCTGAACTTTATGATAATCTTCTTGGCAAGTTCCGATAAGCTTCTTTGGTAAGCTCCTAGACTTCTCGGTTGGTTATAATAGAACTTTCGACGAACGTCCGGATTTCCGACGAACTCTCGAACTCCCAACGTGATCTCGATCTTGACTCCAACATAACACATACTTTATGTCTTACTACTATTATAGTTAATCCTACATATTTTTCTCAATATATAGATTAGATTAAATAAATTATAATTGATTTCATCAAGATTCAACGCAATACTATTCTCAAATCTATTCGGGGCAACTTCGAGTTGTTGGGTATTCTTCACAATTTTATTCATGAACACGTGTAGCGGTAAATTTTTGGGTTCTTTTTTTATGACTAAACCATTTCTCTCTTTAGTGTTTATGTTTGCTTATCCTCGAAAAGATCATTGTAAAAAAATTAATATTAAACCATGCAAAGGTCTTTCGCAAGATTAATTTATTACGAATATAAAAAATAGACAAAAATATAAGACTGTAAAAAATATAAAAATATATACAAAAGTGGACAGATAGTCTCTGTTCTAAAGTGAGTTAGGACTCAACCCTTATTGTAAGTAAATTTTATTACTAATCAAACCCTTATTGTAAGTATCATCAAACCCTTTTTAACTCCCACATCTAGTCAAACTCATCCTAATATCAAGAAAAACCCTTAATTAAATATAAATCAAAAATTAAATCTCACAAATGTCCCTAGTTGAAAATACCGGCAAGCTGGGAGAAACAGTATGATCGGGTAAAAATAATCTTTAAATGTCACATCATATTCAAATGAAATCAACAATATCATGTTTTTTTTAATCTTTATTTCCTGATCTTAGAAAAACTCTATCCAATGTCAGCCTTCCAACAACTTAGATTTAGTGGGAAGAGAATAATTTTTTTACCTAAAAATTATTAGAGAACTCAAAATTATTTGAGTTTTTTTTTTTTTTTTTGCTTGTTCGTATCAGACCAAAATAAACCGAATGCATTAGATTAGCATTCAATATATCTCTTTGTTTTTTACGGAAATTGGAGGGTTTTCTTAAGAAGTATCTTATTAAAGTAGTATTAATTAAGCTGACACTCTCAACTCATGTGTATAATTGAGAGAAAAAACAACTAAAGTGAGAATACTGGATAGAGAGGGCTTTTTACAAAAATTGCAAAAGTGTAGGGGGCATAATTCCTTCTATCAAATAGAAAAGGCTAAGACGATAGTTGAGTACAATCCTTTGGCCTCGATCGTCTTTTCTTTTTATGATCAAAGAGTCGATGACCATGTAGAACTCTGGCACCACTCCTCATGAGATATCTCCTTTCAGGAGCATGCTCGACCAGGTAATGGAATGGATTCCTCTCTCTCTCGAGTCATCATCTTACTCTCCGTCAATCAAGAACTAGGAAGCGCTGGATGGAGACAGATCAAGGCAAAACTTGTGCAGACCTCCGAATGCATCTTAAATTATCAAGAAATTGCTTTGTGGAGCTCTACGGATAAAGCTGAGATTTTATTTAATTTTGCAGGCAAAGTTAAAGGCTTGATTGGATTCAACAAGTCAACTAACTCTAATTGGTCTTAAATAAAACTAGATACTGAACAATTGTAAGCAAAGGTAGGGTATTTCACTATCTCAACTTCATTTGACGAAAATTATTAATCAAAATACTTAAACTAGTTAATAATAATACACTCATTAGATTCTTATAAATCAACCAAAATACTTTTGATGTAGAACTAATCGAAATATTACATATAAGGTAAAAATTTGTTCGTATATATTTCAATTAGGAGAAGTTCATTCTCTAATTTGATGAATTTCAAGATATGATAGCATAGTAGAAAATGATGAAATGGTGTGCTTCTGTTCTTTATCATCATAATTATGGATGCATTTAATTTGATTCCATTAGGTTCCATCATTTCATTTGAAGATCGTTCTTCCTCGATGACCCTAGAACTCATTGTTTCATTTGAATACATTTTTTCCTCTATTATTCTAAAATTAGATAATTAAAAATACTTTAAGTTTATGTTGCTGATAGAGTACTCATCTAGTCCCATACACTCTATTATCAATCTTACAATTCTAATGAGGAATTAGATAGGGGTGTTATGGCATTAAGAAACAGCATAAAATATTTTACCGCTGTGGTTTATGACATCTTTTCAAAGATTGTACTCGCACAAATAATTGTTTCATTTTATCATCACATTGATGAGCAATGAATCATTAGATATTTGTTAGTGGGAAGACAGAGGCCCAAAGTGTGTGCATCTGCATCAAGTTTCTTGGCTCCGTAGCAATCTAAAATCTTTACGAAGGACCATAAGTCAATGATCAATATTCCAAGTATATACTCAAAATTAGTTACGAGAGTATCTAATTTTTATAATTAATTAGTGTGGACCTTATGGATGCTATGGTATTTTTTATGATTCATAATTTTATCTTATAGCTCTTAACTCAGCTCACTCAAAGATGACAGCTCATGAGTTAATTACCAGTTATAAAATATTTAATTTCATAATTTTTTATACATGAAGAGTTGTTTTATATATTAGTACTTATTTTAGTATTTTAGGGTTAGAAAGGAGTTTAGAAACTAATAATATTGGTAGAAGTTCTCTTGGAGTTCTCTCTTAAATTTTGTATCTTTTGGATTCTTCCGGTGAATATTTTATTTTTAATGTTGTATCATTATTTATTATCGTCGTTGAACTTTCTATATCCCTTTGTGATTTTAAATTTAATAATGAATTATTTTTTAATTTTATTAAAGTATTACCATGAGTTTTTTTTCAAAAACTCTTTGAAATTCCTGTAGTTCCTTTTCTATCCAAAAATCTTATTCTAATAAATATTTTTGTATTATCAATTTTCTTTTAAAATTTAATATCAATAACTATGATAGAGATTTGATCGGAGAGACAATAAATGAGATTTGAACTTGCATTACCCCCCGTATCAATAACTATGAAGTTGCAACGTAAAGTTTGAATGGGATTTGAACTTACATCTCAAATTGTGAGTGGAGCAGACACAATGAATGATCCGAAACAGGTAGATTCTTACATCCTTAAGTAGTCAGCTACTTCCTCAAAGTTTCTTGCTTCTACTGTGTCTTCGTGGTCTCTATATAGCTTGAACATGCAGTCTGACGATTTTTTCCTTTTGACATGTCTTCTAACACTGTGCTGCGGCGGTGACAGAGGAAAGGCTGCTTACGCTGAAAAGATGTGGAGGTCAAATTTGACGTGGATGGTCCAAGTCTTGTTATTTTCTCTTCCTGCTTTGTTGACCAAGTTTCTTTTTATGGTGTGGTTCACGCAGAGGAAGACTTGCAGAATGCTTCAAATTGCTGCTTTTTTCACATCCTGTGGAGATTTACGTCAGTGGAGAACTATCGAACCCTGCCAGGTCAGATCGATATCCACTAGTTCAAGTGTCAGGTGTGATTTTATCTATGACTGAGAACTTATTAGATTTAACAATATATTCTGATCCCACACGCAGAACTCCGCACACGCCTGGTTTAGTCATGTTTTGGAGATCGGACCCGCGACGGTGAACCGGTAGTTCAGCTGGTTCACCCATGGATCGGTCAAATGATTTTACCGGTTTGACTGGGTTTTTGGATTCTCCACTCCCGGTTCGACTTGTTGTGTTCGGTCTATCTCGTCCCTCTTACCCCTGAAACAGTCAACCCACATGCCGGTCACGTGAGAGCCGCAACTCGCGCATTCCAGCCCACGCCTCCACACTTCGTGGCCGCCCCTGAGAGAGAGAGAGAGAGAGAGAGAGAGAGTCGATGGAAGAGAGATGGAAGGGCGGGGTGGGTCCAGTCAAAGGCGTTGACAACTTCTCTCACGTGGACCTCGCCGGGCCAATCGGAGACGGCATTCATGCCATCTTCTTATTCTTCCCACTCTCACGATTTGCCAAACCCCAAGAAAACAACGCGCAACACCCCCTCTCCTCACCCTCACATCCTTCCTCATCACTATTTCTTTCTGCTGGCCTCTTCGTCTTGTTGTTTCGTAGTCTCCTTCACTCCTCCGCTGGTCATCCGTCCCCCAGGTAAAAGGCTCCATCTGTTTTAATGGATGATAGAGGTGGTGTAGCAGGAGACACGTTGGGCGCTGCTGCCTCCCTTTTCCTTACCTTCCCTTTCCACCCCCAAGCAGCTCATGGACTCCGGCCATCAGTACTCCGGCGTCCAGTTCAAAGATGCTACTGCGGCGCAGGCGTCGACGCCCCCGAGAGAGAACCGAGTCGTCGTGGGCGAGATGGATTTCTTCTCCAAGGAGAAAAAGACGATGGCGAGTGTGGAACTTGATCTCAAGGTGCCCAGCCTCGGTATCAAGAGCGAGGACCTCACCGTCAACGTCAGTGAGAGCATCTACAACTGTCAGGTCCTTCATCTGCGTGCTGTGTACGTAATTGGACCGCACTAATTGTGGCTTTTCCGGGTTTGCTTCTTCTTTAGACTGGATTGCACTTGGCCAATACGCGTAGCGACCAGTCGATGGTGGACGACGGGATGTCGCCGCACGAGGACGACAAAGAAGGCAAGAGTGAGGTTAGAACGATTAGGTTCTGCAACTAACATCGCGTTGCTTGTCGTTGGCTTAAATCCTGCGCTTGCTTTGTTTCAGTTGGTCGCCATGCAAGCCGAGCTGGAGCGCACCAAGGAAGAGAACCAGAAGCTGAGGGCGATGCTGAACCAGGTGACCTCCAACTACAACGCCCTTCAGATGCATCTCGTCGCACTGGTGCAACAGCGACGCGCTTCTGGAAACCCACAGGGACATGATGTAAGAACAAGTGATCCAATCAGTCCAATCGACCAAGAGAATTAGTTTGAGGTCAACTGATATCCGTCATCTTGCATTGCAGGCGGTTGACGAGAAGATTGAGGCGAAGAGCAGCAATAAGCATGAAGGAATCGTCGTCCCAAGGCAGTTCATGGATCTTGGACCGGGTGGGGACATCGATGAGCCATCCCACTCTTCTACGGCGAGCAGGGACCGGTCCTTGTCGCTGCGGAGCCACACTGCAGTTGGATCGGCAGATTACAGTGCACAGAAGAGCAGAACTGATGACAGGGAAATACTCCCTCTTGATCATGAGAAGTATACCAGGGAAGATAGCTCGGACAATGGCTGGAGCCCTGACAAGGCATCCAAATTAACTGCTTCCAAGGCCACCGAGCAAGCCCAGGACGCCACCATGAGAAAGGCCCGAGTGTCCGTTCGAGCAAGGTCTGAAGCTCCCATGGTAAGTCTCCCATACACGATCAGAACTGATGTAGATTTCTTCTCATGGCTGTCGCTATGCGAAAAGTAGATCACTGATGGATGCCAATGGAGGAAGTACGGGCAGAAGATGGCCAAAGGAAACCCATGCCCTCGGGCTTACTACCGGTGCACCATGGCGACCGGGTGCCCCGTCCGCAAGCAGGTGACCGCTCGTTTCTTCCTCGTTGCAGTGATCTCGCTCGTCCATCGTGATGTTAATTTGTATGTTTGAGGCACCAACAGGTCCAGAGGTGCGCCGACGACCGTTCGATCTTGATCACCACGTACGAGGGAGCTCACAATCATCCGCTCCCGCCGGCAGCCATGGCGATGGCGTCGACCACTTCAGCTGCGGCGTCGATGCTCCTGTCGGGATCGATGCCGAGCGGCGACGGCCTGATGAGTTCCAACTTCCTAGCGAGGACCATCCTCCCCTGCTCGTCGAGCATGGCCACCATATCCGCCTCCGCGCCGTTCCCGACCGTGACATTGGACCTCACCCAGATCCCCAACCCGCTGCAGTTCCAAAGATCGGCCGCGTCCCATTTCCAGCTACCGTTCGCGAGCGCCGCTCCCGGCTTGGCAACATCACTGTCGCCGCCGCAGGTCTTCGGGCAGACGCTCCAAACCCAATCCAAATTCTCGGGCCTGCAGAGGTCCCCGGAGATGGACGCCACCCAACTGGCTCATACGAAGGCTCAGTCGCTTCTGCCACCTTCGCTAGCTGACAAAGTGAGCGCCGCCACGGCGGCCATAACGGCGGACCCCAACTTCACCGCCGCGCTTGCCGCAGCCATAACTTCGATCATCGGCGCCGGCGGGAATCATCAAACAGGAAACAATAACAACAGCCACAGCAGTGGCAACACCACCTGCAGCAATGGCATCAGCAGCAGCAAGCAGCAATACGATCCAGATCAGTTCCAACTTTCCGGCAACCAATAGCAGCTGTTCATCATCCCAAGCCTCGCCTTCTTCGTCTAAATGATTCTTTGATTTATTTGATCAATTATAGGATGCAAAAGTATCTCTTTTACATATTGATATAAGCTCAAAAATTGAAATAGATGATGAAGATAAGTTAGCTTTTTGAACCATATGGATAATTTGAATTTCCTTTTTGTTATGACTTTCAGAATTACCAGTGTGCAACATTCATGAATCAGATAGATTTGTATTGGTGATATTTTTGACATATTATGAGTAGAAAATAATATGAGGACTAACTGAGGATTACTTTATATATTCTGAGAGATTACATGATTATTAATACTAAGAAAAATAATTATTGTAAAATATTTGAAGGAATAATAAGAAAAAACAGATGACAAGCAAGGTTTAGTGGTAGTGATATTAATCATATCAACATTATGGGCAGAACAATATTTAAGGTAAAAATACATGATTATTAACTTATATTTCTTATATTATTTAGAAAAGGTGGAAGGATCTTGATCATTGTGTTAATCTTAATTTTCTACGACCGGGGTAAATATTCAAACAACATCGTGTAGCTTGTTTTTGAAGAAATGACATATATATACTGTAGCTTGCATGATTTTTTATTGATCTATAAAATATTTTATCATTCAAAAATATTAAAATTATATTATGTATGTTTGCAGCTATTGAAAAAATATATGTAAATATTATTTGAAGTAATTATTATCCTGTAAATTATTTTATGATTCCAAAATATTATAAATTTTTTTATAAATACTATATAATTTTATGAAATATTTTGTAAAAAACTGTTCAGATGTTTGACATATGTTACATTATATCTCAATTATCTGTTTAGTGTGAGTATGTGTTAGTTTGGCAAGACCTATATAGTCCCGTATCAAGAAAATTAAGCTTGATATCTCTTGTTTAAATTATAAATAAGCGCCTGAACTTTGAAGTCAGATGCATCACAAGAAAAACTTAAGTGTTTGCTTTGGGTTTAAGTTCACACTCAGTTAAATAGTTTTGGCTTATAATTTGGGTTTTTCTTGTTTAATAGATTCTATTTTATGGCCTAGGAACATCTTCGTAGCATTTGTAATAGTTCCTCTTTTATAGTAGTGATTTGCTCCTCCTTCGTTTGTGGATGTAGGTCAATTGATCAAACCACGTAAATATGGTATTCTTGTCGCTTCTTTTATTTTTTCCGTTTTATTGTTTTTGTTAGGTTGCCAAAATTACCCTTTGGTAAATTTTCTAGAGCTAGCTCTAACAAACTGGTATCAGAGCCTGGTTCCGGGATCTTTTGACAACGATGATAATAACAAAGATCATTGTCGAGAAATTCGACATAAATGTCAACTTCGGCACGTGGAAACTCAAGATGGAGGCAATTCTGGTTCAAGACAGAGTTGATTTGGCATTACAAGGAGTCGAGAATATTCTAGATGGTACATCAAAGGAAGATCTTGCGGGTATAGATAAGAAGACCCGATCCAGTATTATTCTAAATCTCTCTGATGAGGTTTTATGAGAGGTAGCTTCGGAGACTATGACTAAGAGCATGTGGGACAAACTTAAAGCCTTGTATATAAAGAGGACAGTGGAGAATCATCTCTACTTGAAGTAGAGTTTGTATATGCTTCGAATGACTGAAGGTACATCTATACTCTCATATCTTAATAAATTTGATTTCTTAGTTATGGATTTTGAGAATATAAATGCAAAAATGGATGACAATGATAAGGCCCTATTACTTTTGTATTCTTTTTCCCAATCCTTCAAGTATTTCCGTGATACTATGATTTATGAAAAAGAAATAATTTCGTATCAGGAAATTAAATCTGTACTAAAATCTAAGGAGCAAATAGATAGGGATATCACTAGGGAAAGTAGAGAGAATCAAGCTGAAAGTCTAATTGTCAAGAGTAGAACAAATAAAAGGAAATTTGACAGTAGTAGATCTAAATCCAGATATAGAAATTTGGAGTGCAGATATTGTCATAAAATGGGACATATTAAGGCCGATTATTTTAAATTAAAAAAGAAATTAAAGTAAAAAAAAATTTATTGAGAAAACTACTGAGTCCGCTGAAGCTAGTGTAGCAATTGATGAGAATGCTGGAAATATTTTCTCTGCTACTGATGACAGGATGAGGTCTAAAAATGAATGGATTTTAGATTTGGGTTGTTCTTATCACATGTGTCCTAATAGAGATTTGTTTTCCACATATGAATCCTGTAATGGTGGAATTGTTTGGATGGACAATAATGCCACGTGTGATATTGTTGGTAGAGGAACAATCCGAATTAAAATGCATGATGGTATTGTGAGGACGCTCACTAATGTTAGACATGTTCTTGATTTAAAAAGGAATCTCATCTCTTTAGGTACCCTAGAGGCTCTTGGGTGTAAATACACAACTGAATGTGGAGTTATGAAAGTTTCTAGAAGTGCCCTTGTTGTTATGAAAGTTTGTAGGTCTGGTAGCTTGTATATTTTGTAGGGAACTACTGTCATAGGCTCCGTTGCAGTCTCATCATCATCATTGTCTTATTCTGACATCACCAAATTATGGCATATGCGTTTGGGTTATATGAGCGAAAAATATTTTAGCATATTGAGCAAAAGGGGTCTACTTTGTGGATAGAGTACTGGGCCATTGGATTTTTATGAACACTGCATTTTTGGAAAGCAGAAAAGACTCAGCTTCAATTCTCCGGCAGTTCACAAAACAAAATGTACTCTTGACTATATTCATTCAGACCTTTGGGGTCTAGCTTATGTTTAGTCTAAGGGTGGTGCCAGATATATGTTGACTTTCATTGACGATTATTCCAGGAAAGTTTGGGTTTATTTTTGGAAGCATAAAAATGATGTTTTTCTAATCTTTAAATAATGGAAGGCTTTGATTGAGAAGCAAACAGGTAAACAGATTAAGCGGCTTTGAACAGATAATGACAAGAAATTTTGTGAAGGTGACTTTGATGAATTCTACAAAAATGAAGGAATTATTTGGCATCGCACTATTAGGATGATACCTCAGCAAAATGGTATGGTCGAACGTATGAACAGAACACTCTTAGAGAGAGCAAGATGTATGATCTCAAATGCAGGGTTGACAAAGGACTTTTGGGCAGAGGTGATTAATATGGCCTGCTACATTGTCAACCGCGCTCCTTCTATGACACTTAACTTTAAAACACCGGAGGAAGTTTGGTCAGGTACTCCTGTTGATTACTCTGATTTAAAATTTTTTGGGTGTCTAGCATACATGCATATCAATGAAGAAAAATTAGAGTCTCGAGTTAAAAAGTGTATTTTCCTTGAGTATGCTTCTGGGATGAAAGGATACAGATTATGGTGTTCTGATCCCAAATCCCAAAAATTTATAATCAGTAGAGATGTTCTTTGATGAATTATCTATGTTATCTTCTAAAGAAGAATCTACTAGTTGTACAAATGATAGTGCGTAGATGCAGGTGGAACTTGAGATTGGTAGTTCTAATTCTTTTAAGTCGAACTCTTTTACTCAAAGAATGCTAATAGATGGTCTTGAGTCTATTGACACAGATGATCCAAAGGAAGAGCAATATTCCATAGCCAATGATAGACTACGGAGAGATATTTGACCACCACAAAGATATGCAAATTTGGTTGCATATGCTTTGTTTGTTGCAGAAGAAACTAGTGAAGTTGGTGAGCCTACTACCTACTCAGATGTAGTTTCTTATGATAATTCCGCTAAGTGGTTGATTACAATGAATGAAGAAATAGAATCTCTCCATCAGAATAGAACTTGGGATCTTGTGAAGCCGCCTTCTGGTAAGAAAATTGTTGATGCAAACGGGTCTTCAAAAGGAAGGAAGGTATTCCAAGGGTTGAAGATGTAAGGTACAAAGCACGATTGGTTGCCAAGGGCTATAGTCAGGTATATGGTATTGATTTTAATGACGTATTTTCACCTATTGTTAAACATAGCTCTATTCGTGTTTTTCTTGCTTTAGTTGTCATGTATGATTTGGAATTGGAGCAAATTGATGTCAAGACAGCTTTCTTACATGGTGAACTTAAAGAACAAATTTATATGGAGCAACCTCATGGATTTGAAGTTAATGGTAAGGAAGACCATGTTTGCTTGTTAAAGAAATCCTTGTATGGATTGAAGTAGTCTCCAAGATAGTGGTATAAGAGGTTTGATTCTTTTATGTTGGGTCATGGTTACACGAGGAGCATGTATGATAGCTGTGTTTACTTTCGAAAGTTAACTGATGGCTCTTTTGTATATTTGTTGCTTTATGTTGATGACATGCTCATTGCAGCTAAGAATTTGTCATAAATTCACACTTTGAAAATGCAGTTGAGTAGTGAATTTAAAATGAAAGATTTGGGAGCAGCTAAGAAAATTCTTGACATTGAGATCAAAAGAGATTGAGGAGTTGGAAAATTATTTCTGACTCGGAAAAATTACCTCAAGAAAGTCTTGGAAACGTTTAGCATGAAAAATGCTAAGCCAGTGAGTACTCCTCTTACTAGTCATTTTCGGCTCTCTGCTACTTAGTCACCACAGTTAGTTGAAGAGGAAGAATATATGGTGAAAGTTCCATATTCTAGTGCCATCGGTAGTATTATGTATGCAATGATTTGTACTCATCTAGATATTTCACAAGGAGTCAGTGTGGTTAATAGATATATGTCTCGCTCGGGTAAAACACATTGGCAGGTTATGAAGTGGATTCTCAGATACTTACAAGGGACTTCAGATGCTTGTTTGGAGTTTAGCAAAAATTGTGACACTTTGGTTGGTTTCGTCGACTCTAATTATACTACGGATCTTGATAAACAAAGATCTTTGATAGGCTATGTTTTTTGCGTTGATGGTTGTGCAGTTAGTTGGAAAGCTTCCTTACAACCTGTCATGGCTTTATCTACTACAAAAGTAGAATATATGGTAGTGACAAAGGCGATCAAAGAAGTTTTATGGTTAAGAGGTTTGTTCAGCAAATTATAGTTGCATTAAGGTGTTACTATAATTTACTGTGATAGTCAAAGTGCTATTCATTTGACTAAAGACCAGATGTATCATGAGAGGATGAAATATATTGATGTGAAGTTTCATTTTATTCGAGATATCATTGCTGAGGGAAAGGTCCTTGTTCAGAAAATTCATACGAAAGACAATCCAACTGATATGTTTATGAAACCTCTGCCAGTTTATAAGTTCAAGCAGTGCTTAGACTTGATTGGTGTTCATTGTTGGTGATTGCCCGTTGGGGCTTTTGTAAAGAAGGTGGAGCAAGTATTGTTGGGACATGCCAAGGTGGAGATTTGTTAGTTTGGCAAGTCCCACATAGTCCCACATCAGGAAAATCAAGCTTCATATCTCTTATTTAAACTATAAATAAGGGCCTAGGCTTTGAAGTCAGATGCACAACAAGAAAATCCTAAGTGTATACTTTGGGTTTAAGTCCACACTCAATTAAATAGTTTGGACTTATAGTTTGAGTTTTTCTTATTTAATAGATTCGGGTGTTTTATGGCCTAGGAACATCTTCCTAAGGCATTTGTAATAGTCTCTCTTTTATAGTAGTGATTTGCTCCTCCTTCATCCGTGGATGTAGATCAATTGATCGAACCACGTAAATCTGGTGTTCTTGTCGCTTTTTTTATTTTTTTCGTTTTATTATCTTTGTTGGGTTGTCAAAATTACCCTTGGTAAATTTTTTGGGGCTAGTTCTAACCGTATTGTTTCCGCTCTACCGATGGGGATGAAATATTAGTATTTGATAGAAATAAATTTCTTCTAAACTTTGTCACATAGGTAAATATGGTCTCTATATCATGGGGTCAAATTGATATGAGATATAGCATTCAAGATATTGTTCTTAAAAACAATATATGTTATGATCTATATATGTTATGATCTATGTTCTATAGCGTGGCCATAGTCATCGTTACTAAAACAATATATGTTATGATCTATGTTCTTAGCTATGTATATATTGTTCTTAAAAATAATAATAATAATAATATTATTATTATTAATATTAATATTAATATTAATAATAGCATTCAAGATATGCTACTTTGAAACTTTTATTTAAATTTTATGTGAAAGGTGTAATACTTACAACATACATCATACCTAAGTTTAGTTTTGAAATATATATATATAAAGTTATGTTATGATTCTGCATAAATTAAAAAAAAAATTATTCCCTTTTTATTTGAAGGTAGATGATCGTATGATATTTTTAAATATCCATAAGCTGCGTTTCTCTGACTTAAGGAATATTTGATCAAATTATCACGAGATTTGGAGTTGCTTATAAATTGAGTCATATCAGATTTAAAAAGTTGAAGTTCATAATATATTTCATATGTCAATATTAAGGAGTATTTGTTAGTTTGGTAAGTCGTAGTCCCACGTCAAAAAAAATCAAGCTTGTTATCTCCTATTGCAACTATAAATAAGGGTATGGGTTTTGAAGTCAGATGCACCACGAGAAAAATCTAAGTATTTACTTTGGGTTTGACTCCACATTCAGTTAAATAGTTTGGGCTTATAGTTTGAGTTTTTCTTGTTTAATAGATTCGGATATTTTATGGCCTAGGAACATCTTCTTAAGGCATTTGTAATAGTCCATCTTTTATAGTAGTGATTTGCTCATCCTTCGTCCGTGGATGTAGGTCAATTGACCGAACCACGTAAATCTAGTGTTCTTGTCGCTTTTATTATTTCTGCTTTATTGTCTTCGTTGGGTTGCCAAAATTATCTTTTTGTAAATTTCCTAGGGCTAGCTCTAACAAACTGGTATCAAAGCCTGGTTTCAAGATCTTTTGACAACGATGACAATAACAAAGATCGTTGTCGAGAAATTCGACAAAAATGTCAACTTCGGCATGTGGCAACTCAAGATGGAGGCCATTCTGATTTAAGATGAAGTTGATTTGGCACTACAGGGGGCTGAGAACATTCGAGATGTTACGTCAAAGTAAGATCTTACGGGTATGTATAAGAAGGCCCGATCAAGTATTATTCTAAATATCTCTGACGAGGTTTTAAGGGAGGTAGATACGGAGACTACGACTAAGAGCATGTGGGACAAACTTAAAGCCTTGTATATGAAGGGGACAGTGGAGAATCATTTCTACTTGAAGCAGAGTTTGTATATGCTTCGGATGACTGAAGGTACATCTATACTCTCACATCTTGATAAATTTATGTTAGAACCCTTGTAGATTCTAAACTTGGGGTTGATCTCTTTAGGGGATCGGCCTCCTTGGAACTCTATAGGGGTTCTGTTAAATCTCGTATTTTGATGATGAAACTACTTGATACATGTTTATGATTTAATCTGCGTTTTGAGTGACGCAGGGTGCTTCGATCAGGATGAGACAATTAAAGTAGGAATATCATGTTGTGCCGGAGGAACATGTCAGAAGATTGGACGTCGGGCCAGTGGATCGGTCGACGTATCGATAGAAGGCTTCGGGCCGTGGACTCGGGCATCGGGCCAAGAAGAGCGGGTATTGTGCTAAGGATATCGGAGTTGCGGAGTCAACTGGCCGATTGGGCAATAGGCTGCAGGAAAGGACGATGCGCCGAAGAATCGGACGAAGCGTCGAGGGACCAATGACATGCCGGACAACTTGGTTAATTGCTTAGGATTAATTGTCTCGATCGAAGTTTTTGTTTTTGTGTGTGCAGGATTAACTACGATGAAAGTAAGACATGCAGCAGGAGTTGCGCCGGAGTCATGACAATGATCACGTTGGGAGTTCGAGAGCTCGACGCAAGTTCGGACAATCGTCGGAGGTTCTGCGGGAACAAATCCGAAGTCCAGAAGCTTGCCAAAGGAGCTCGTCGGAACTTGCCAAGTGGATCGTCGCAGTCCAGGAGTTTGCCGGAAGTCCGCAGGAGCATCACCGAGGGTTCATCGGATGATCGACGGAAGTTCGCCGGAAACTCGCCGGAAGAAGCGAGTGATGCACCGAAGCAAGCTGCAGAATATGTCTTAGGAAATAATCGTAGTTAGCACATTGATTAAGTTAGAAATGGGAGGTGATCCCATTAGCTTAATCTTGGGGCAATTGGGCCCCTGAAGAACTCAAATTGGGTCGAATGGTTCAACCCATTCGGACCCAGGTTGCTGTGGGAGGTGCAACCGCCCAGGCAGGGAGGTAGCACCGCCCAGGCTATGTCTCCCAGAGAGACTGGGCAGTGCAACCGCCCCAGCCAAGAGGTGCAACCACCCAGGGCTCAGTCTCCGAGCGAGACTGGGCGGTGTAACCTCCTCTATCAGGAGGTAGCACCGCCAGAGCTCAAGTTTCGAGCTCTGCCAAGCGGTGCAACCTCCCCAGTCAGGAGGTGCAACCGCCTGAGCTCGGTCTTCGAGCTCTGGCAGAGAGGTGCAACCGCCCCTGACAGAGGTGGCACCGCCCAGAGGCTCAGTCTTCGAGCTCTGCCAGGCGGTGCAACCTCTCCAGTCAGGAGGTGCAACCACCTGATCCTGGAATTCCGGGATTTGATCGTTTTGAGCTCCAAATTTGAACTGGGTTGGGGCCTATAAATACCGCACCCATTCAGCACTGAAAAGAGATAGACCTACACCGAAATCTTGATCTTTTCTGTGATTCTTAGAGCTCAAAATTGTTATTAAGGCCTAAAGTTCTCCTCCCTCTGTTCTTCAAGTTTTGAGTTGTAAAGAGAGGAGAGAAAGGTTCTGTAAGGGTTGTCTCCTAAGCCCGTCAAAAGGAGTGAAACTGTAAAAGGGCAGTTGGCCTTCGCCTATTGAAGGAAGGCCTCTAGTTGACGTCGGTGACCTCGTCGGTGGAGGAAGCCAAAAGTGGAGTAGGTCAAGATTGACCGAACCACTCTAAATCTCTGGTTTGCTTTTACTTTGAGCACTTTATCATTACTGCAAACCTCCTACATAGCTACTGCCCTCTGCGCTTTTACGAATGAGTCTCTAAGTTCTGATCTTTCCGAATCTACATTCAGATGTAAATCGGTATTTTCGTACGATCTTTACATTGTAGTTTACGCTTACATTCTGATTCCATTTATAACTGCAAACTGTCTTCTGTACTTTTACAAACAAGTTTCTAAGTTCAGATCTTTCTGAATCTGTGTTTATACGTAAATCGACGTTTTACGTACGATCATTACATTGCAGTTTACGTTTACGTGTTGATTCCATTTATAACTGCAAATTGCTTTCTGCGTATTCATAAAACGCTTTTCAAAGTTCAGAATCTGCGTTTAGACGTAAAATTGCGTTTAGACGCAAAACTGCGTTTAGACGTAAAACTGCGTTTAGACGTAAACTGAGTTTAGATGTAAAACTACGTTTAGATGTAAAACTGCGTTTAGACGTTAAACTACGTTTAGACGTAAAACTACGTTTAGACGTAAACTGAGTTTAGACGTAAAACTGCGTTTAGACGCAAACTGCGTTTAGACGCAAACTGAGTTTAGACGTAAACTGAGTTTAGACGCAAACTGAGTTTAGACGCAAACTGCATTTAGACATAAACTGCGTTTAATCTTAAGTTATCTTAGAATCGACTTTTACATCGAAATCACTTTTATTGAACGAACGCAGCTTTTGTTTTTAATCGCTTAAAGATTTCCGCTGCACTAATTCACCCCCCCCCCCCCCCCCCCTCTTAGTGCTCTCGATCCTAACAGGTTCCTCCCTCCAAGTTGCTACTCAAAGGCTGCAGAAAAGATTCATCTATTGCTTATGAAAAGATGAGGAATACATGGCTATTTATAGGGCTTCTAAACCCTAATGAGCTACGGAGCTTGGTGCTTCCTCTAATTTTTTTATAATCTTACTAGTCTCTGAATCTTCCTGCCATTCCATCTTAATATCCTCAAGGAAGTCGTTGGTCGGAAGTGAAATGGCCAAAACTTTAGCTTGCTCGGGTAGCTACGAAAGCGCATCTGCAAGAACATTCTCTTTCCCCTTTTTGTAAGTTATTTCATAATCAAATCCAAGAAGTTTTGTTACCCAGTTTTACTGCTCCGGGGATGATATCTTTCGCTCCAAAAAGTACTTGAGGCTTTTATTGTCGGTTTTAATTTGAAATCGTCAACCAATCAAGTAGGGTCTCCACCTCGTTGCTGCGCGCACAATGGCGAGCATCTCCTTATCATATGTTGACTTATTTTGATGGGAGGGAGATAATGCCTTGCTAGTGTATGCGAGCGGTCGACCATCTTGCATGAGAATTGCTCCAATTCCGACTCCAGAAGCGTCAGCCTCAATAATGAAGGGTCGGTTGAAATTTGGTAGTGTTAGCACCGGCGTCGTCGTCATGGCTGCCTTAAGTTTGTCGAAGGCAACGGAGGCTCTATCCAACCATTAGAAGACATCTTTTTTCAGAAAGGAAGTAAGTGGTGCACTGATCTCTCCATAGTTTTTCACGAACTTGTAGTAGTAGCATGTTAAACCCAGAAAGCCATGTAGCAATTTTATGTTCCTCGGGGTCAGCCAATTTTGCATTGCTCCAATTTTGAAGGGTTCTACTGTCACACCTTCCTCTGATATGATATGCCCATGATATTCCACCTTCTTTTGAAGAAAACAAAAATTCATAGTGGTTATTGTGTGTTCAAAAGGTGGTTTTCAGTATGTCTTCTTTGCATACTCGTATTTGATGATACCCGGATCGAAGGTCCAGTTTTATGAAGATTTGTGCTCCCTTTCATCTTGCAACTCATCTACTACTGGAATAGGGTATTTATCCTTGATGGTTATGCCATTGAGAGTTCGGTAATCAACACATAATCGCCATATTCCATCCTTCTTTCGTATAAGGAGCACCGGTGAAGAGTAGGGGCTACAACATGGCCGAATAACTCTTGTTTTGAGCATCTCTTTTATAATCCTTTCTATTTCATCCTTCTGGAGATGTGGATACTAATATGGCTGAACATTTGTTGGAGATTGGCCCGGAAGAATCGTTATACAATGATCATGCCGACGGGTAAGAGGTAGGTTGCGTAGTTCGTCAAATATATCTAAAAATTCAGCAAACAAAGGAAGTAGATTTGGATCTTCCAATTTTGTTGGCTATCCCTTAGTTTGCTGCTCAAGTTGTACCAAAAAGCCACTGCATGCTTTATGCAAAACCTTCTTCATTTGTTGTGTGCAAATCATCGTTACGTCGCCCCCACGTTTCCCGTGCAGTATCACCTATTTCTCCTTACTGTAAAATTTCATAATTAGTTTCATAAAATTCCAAGAAAAATTATCTAATGTTGTCAACCATTTAATTCTGAGCATGGCCTCATGATCATCAAGAGGGAGAAGGAAGAAATCTGCAATTATCTCTTGGTCCTGCAACAATAGTTTCTCCTACGGGCGCCTACGATCACACTTACTGTTTAGGATATTATTAGTGCTGCCCGTGTCGATGAAAACAGTGATCAGTTGTTGTTTGAGAAGGCCTCCAACTTTCATCATTTGTGGGTTTGAGTAGTCGGCTAGTGCATATACCGTAACTTCGGTCGGTTGTGGCTCTTCTTCTGCATCTTCTTCTTTATGTTCAATGCTCTCTTATGGATGTTCAATGACCTCTTCTTCTACTGGTTCAATGATAAAAAGTCTCCCTTTACTACAGCGATGCTCATGGCTCCACGGCTCGTCGCAATGCCAACATAACCCCTTCGCAGATCGCTCCTAAAGCTCTTCTCTTGTCAACCTTTTTGGTGTAGGGACTCAGTCAACAGTAGGGGGGGCTAAGGTGTTTAATATTACTGGTTGAGTGACCCTAGTCCTTCGAGCTTCATGGTTCAATTGCTCCTCTTGATGTCGTGCGAAAGAGATGGCTGCCATAAGCGTGTACGGTTGTCACGCTTTAACTTCTCCTCGGATCTCCGGCTTCAAGCCCTCAATAAAGGTCCTCAATAGCTTTTTTTGAGACCAATCAAGAGTTTGATTAGATAACCTTTCAAACCTGGTTTGGTACTCCTGAATGGTGGAGGTTTGTCGAATCTTTGCTAGTTGTCCGTCAATATTCTCGTAATCGGTTGGTCTGAAGCGGATCAGCAGTCCTTCTTTGAATTGTTGCCATGAAAGGACTCCATAAGTATGTTCAAACTAGTCAAATCACTGTATAGCATCCCCTTCAAGATGTATAGCTGTAATTTTCACCATAGATGCATCCGCGGTTTTGTGGTACCGAAAATATCGCTCCACGTGCAAGATCCAACCAATCGGGTCTCTTTCTTCCCATCTAGGGAAGTCCAATCTTATGCATGGGTAGTTGGGATTGATCATAGAGCCTCCCCTCCCTTGGAACTCATCTCTTCGGGCCTAGTGCGATTGGGCAAAGCTCTCTCCGTGATATGATTTTTTTGGGCTTAGTAGTCGGCCCAATTTGAGTTCGGTAAAGAGCGTCCGAATCTTATCCTCCATTCGCACCTCCAAGGCTTCGAATTTAGCATCGATTGCCTCCTTAGATGTCATAGTATATGCCTCCAAATATATGATGTTAAGATCTCTCTTTTGTTGTTAGGTTAAAGACATGTATAGGTTGAGAGAAGTGATGGTCGAAAGGGTTGGTGGATCGGTGGATGTAGGCTACGATTTAGGCTTGTTTTGTGGCTGTTTTGGGTGCAGTTTGAGGGTATGGTTTGGTGAAGTTTTAGGGCTGTGGATGAAAGTTTTAGATCTGTGGTAGATGGTAGCAAAGGTTTGAGAGAAATCAGTGGAAGTTGTAGCAAGTATGTGCTGTCTTGTAAGAGCAGAATTGTCGTCGAAGAAACAACGGTATCTCAACGTAATTTCTACCAAAAACTTGAGAGAATTGAGGAGGGAATTGATAGCAAAATCACAGTTTATATGACAGCAAGGATGACTAATTTAATCAAGAAAATTTTGGCAGTATAACAGCAAGGAAATTGGTGCAAGTTGCGATAGTAGAATTCTCATCGAAAAATTTTAGCAGTTTACGATGAAAATTTATAGCAACACAAAAATCGTTTTAGAGATGAATTTCTCAATAGATCAATCTTAGATGGAAGCCAAGATGATCTATAAAGTGTATAAGAAATTTCATTAAAAAAATATTGCAAATAGATGGGTTAAGGCAACAATATGCGGCTGAAATTTTCTGCAGCATAGATTTTTAAGTATAGCAGATTGGACGTAAAAGATCAGAAGTTTATATTGAGAATTTTTTGATGAAACCAAAGGGAAATCTACTATTAGGAAGTTTCAAAGCTATCATAAAAATTTCATAGAGATTTGGATAGAAACAACATAGTATCAAGATCAAACAATCAGTGCTATAAGGCTGAAATTTTACGGTGCAGATTTTCAAGTATAGCAGATTAGATGTAAAATATCAATGGTTTATATTGAGAATTTTTTGACAAAACCAAAGGGAAATCTGCTGTTAGGAAGTGTCAAAGAGGTCATAAAATTTCATGAAGATTTAGATAGAAAAAACATAGTAGCAAGATCAAACAGATAGTACTATACGGTTAGAATTCTGCAATCTATCTTTCGTCGTAGAGATGAAAACTTTATGATGAAAAGTTTATGCAGCAATATAGGAATAATTTTTTTGAGATTTTCAAATAAAGATAACTAAATTGTAGCAGCAGTAAGGTAGAAAACCAGAACCTGTTGCAATTCACGGGGAGATCAAAGGATGATCCGTGGTGGTGGAGATGATGGCGGAATTCGGCGATGATCTTTTAAGCAATTGTGGGAATTAGTTTGGACGGTTGTGGAGGGTTGATGGATGGCTGTGGAAGGGAAGCGAGACGCCAAGAACGCTGCTCTGATACAAGATGTTAGAACCCTTGTAGATTCTAAACTTGGGGTTGATCTCTTTAGGGGATCGGCCTCCTTGGAACTCTATAGGGGTTCCTCTCTCCAAGTTGCTGCTCAAAGGCTGCAGAAAAGATTCATCTATTGCTTATGAAAAGAGGAGGAATACATGGCTATTTATAGGGCTTCTAAACCTTAACTCTTAATATGACTCCTACTTAAGACTCTTACTTCTAACCAACTCCTAATAGGACTCCTACTCAAGACTCCTATTCCCTTACAACTCCTAATTCTTCTCTAAGAGAAAACCTCATACATGAATGTCCCTCTCAATTAGGACTCTCCTAACTAGAGTCCTAACAGAATGTCCATCTCAATTAGGACTCTCCTAGCTAGAGTCCTAACAGAATGTCCCTCTCAATTAGGACTCTCCTAGCTAAAATCCTAACAGTTTTACATGAATGTCCCTCTCAATTATGACTCTCCTAGCTAGAGTCCTAACAATTTGATTCCTTAGTTATGGATTTAGAGAATATAGATGCAAAAATTGATGACGAGGATAAGGCCCTGTTACTTTTCTGTTATCTTCCCCAATCTTTTAAGCATTTCCATGATACTATGATTTATGAAAAAAAAATAATTTCATATTAGGAAATTAAATCTGCACTAAAATCTAAGGAGCAGATAGACAGAGATATCACTAGGGAAAGTAGAGGGAATCAGGCTGAGGGTCTGGTTGTCAGGGGTAGAATGGATAAAAGAGAATTTGACAATAGTATATCTAAATCTAGATCTAAATCCAAACATAGAAATTTGGAGTGCAGATATTATCATAAAATGTGGCACATTAAGGTTGATTATTTTAAATTAAAAAATAAATTAAAGCAAAAGGGAAAAATTATTGAGAAAACTACTAAATCTGCTGAAGCTAGTGTAGCAACTGATGAGAATGTTGGAAATATTTTCTTTGCTACTGATGACAGGATGAGGTCTACAAATGAATGAATTTTATATTCGGGCTGTTCTTATCACATGTGTCCCAATAAAGATTTGTTTTCCACATATGAATATTGTAATGGTGGAATTATTTTGATGGGCAATAATGCCGTGTGTGATGTTGTTGGTAGAGGCACAATCCGAATTAAAATGCATAATGGTATTGTGACGACGCTTACTAATGTTAGACATGTTCCTAATTTAAAAAAGAATCTCATCTCTTTAGGCATCCTAGAGGCTCTTGGGTGTAAATACGTAGCTGAAGGTGGAGTTATGAAAGTTTCTAGAAGTGTCTTTGTTGTTATGAAAGCTTGTAGGTCTGGTAGCTTGTATATTTTGTAGGGAGCTACTATCACAGGCTCAGTTGCAGTATCATCATTATTATTGTCTGATTCTGACATTACCAAATTATGGCACATACGTTTGGGTTATATGAGTGAAAAAAATTTGAGCATATTGAGCAAAAGGGGTCTTCTTTGCGGACAGAGTATTAGGCCATTGGATTTTTATGAACACTGCATTTTTCGAAAGCAGAAAAGAGTCAGCTTCAATTCTCCAGCAGTTCATAAAACAAAAGATACTTTTAACTATATTCATTCAGACATTTGGGCCAGCTCATGTTCAGTCTAAGGGTGGTGTCAGGTATATGTTGACTTTCATTAACAATTATTCTAGAAAAGTTTGGGTTTATTTTTTGAAGCATAAAAATGATGTTTTTCTAACCTTTAAACAATGTAAGGCTTTGATTGAGAAGCAAACAGATAAACAGATTAAGCAGCATCGAACATATAATGGCATAGAATTTTGTAAATGTGACTTTGATGAATTTTGCAAAAATGAATAAATTGTTTGTCATTGTACTGTTAGGATGACGCCTCAACAAAATGGTATGACCGAACATATAAACACAAAACTCTTGGAGAGAGCAAGGTGTATGATCTCAAATACAGGGTTGACAAAGAACTTTTTGGCAGAGATAATTAATATGGCCTGTTACGTTGTCAACCGCGCTCCTTTTGCGGCATTTAACTTTAAAATTCCAGAGGAAGTTTGGTCAGATACTCCTGCTGATTACTCTAATTTAAAAATTTTTGGATGTCCAACATACATGCATATAAATGAAGAAAAATTAGAGTCTTGAGCTAAAAGGTGCATTTTCCTTGGGTATGCTTCTGGGGTGAAAGAATAAAGATTATGGTGTTCTGATCCCAAATTCTCCAAATTTATAATCAGTAGAGATGTTACTTTTGATGAATTGTCTATGTTATCTTCTAAAGAAGAATCTACTAGTTGTACAAATGATAGTGCGCAGAAGTAGGTAGAGCTTGAGATTGGTAGTTATAATTCTTTTCAGTCTAACTCTTCTACTCAAAGAATACCAATAGATGGTCCTGAGTCTACTGACGAAGTTGATCCAGAGAAAGAGCAATATTCCATAGCCAAAGATAGACCACGGAGAGATATTCAACCATCACAAAGATATGCAAATTTGGTTGCATATGCTTTGTTTGTTATAGAAGAAATAAGTGAAGTTGGTGAGCCTACTGTTGAATCTCGTATTTTGATGATGAAACTACTTGATATATGTTTATGATTTAATCTGCGTTTTGAGTAACGCAGGATGCTTCGATCAGGATGAGACAATTAAAGCAGGAAAATCATGTTGTGCCGAAGGAACGTGTCAGAAGATTGGACGTCGGGCCGGTGGATCGGTCGACGTATCGACAGAAGGCTTCGGGCCGTGGACTCGGGCATCGGGCCAAGAAGAGCGGGTATTGTGCCAAGGATATCGGAGTTGTAGAGTCAACTGGCCGATTGGGCAATAGGCTGCACGAGAGGACGATGCGCCGAAGAATCGGACGAAGCGTCGAGGGACCAATGACATGTCGGACAACTTGGTTAATTGCTTAGGATTAATTGTCTCGATCGAAGTTTTGATTTGTTGTGCAGGATTAACTACGATAAGAGTAAGACAAGCAGCAGGTGTTGCGCCGGAGTCAAGATCATGATCACGTTGGGAGTTCGAGAGTTCGACGGAAGTTCGGACGGTCGTCGGAGGTTCAGCGAGAACAGATCCGAGAAGTCCAGAAGCTTGCCAAGTGAAGCTCGTCGGAACTCGCCAAGTGGATCGTCGCAAAGTCCAGGAGTATGCCGGATGTCCGCAGAAGGATCACCGAGGGTTTATCGGATGATCGACGGAAGTTCGCCGGAAACTCGCCGGAAGAAGCGATTGACGCATCGGAGCATAGCTGCAGAAGTTGTCTTAGAGTTAATCGTAGTTAGCACGATGATTAAGCTTGAAAATGGGAGGTGATCCCATTAGCTTAATCTTGGGGCAATTGGGCCCCTGAAAAGATTCAAATTGGGCCGAATGGACCGAACCATTCGGACCCTGATTGCACCAGGCGGTGCAACCGCCTAGGACAGGAGGTGCAACCGCCTGGGCTGCGGGACTGGGCGGTGCAACCGCCCAGGCCATGTCTTCCAGCAAGACTGGGCGGTGCAACCGCCCCAGCCAAGAGGTGCTACCGCCCAGGGCTCAGTCTCCAAGTGAGACTGGGCGGTGCAACCTCCTCTGTCAAGAGGTAGCACCGCCAGAGCTCAAGTTTCGAGCTCTGCCAAGAGGTGCAACCACCGATCTCGGTCTTCGAGCTCTAGGCAGAGAGGTGCAACCTCTTTGGACAGGTGATGCATCGCCTGAGCTCGGTCTTCGAGCTCTGGCAGAGAGGTGCAACCACCTCTGGCAGAGAGGTGCATCAGCCTGAGCTCAGTTTCGAGCTCTGCCAGGTGATGCATCCACCGAGCTCAGACTTCGAGCTCTGCCAGGCGATGCAACCACCGAGCTCAGACTTCGAGCTCTGCCAGGCGATGCAACCACTGAGCTCAGTCTTCGAGCTCTGGCAGAGAGGTGCAATCGCCTGAGCTCAGTCTTCGAGCTCTGCCAGGCGGTGCCACCTCTCCAGTCAAGAGGTGCAACCGCCTGATCCCGGAATTCCGGGATTTGATCGTTTTGAGCTCCAAATTTGAATTGGGTTGGGGCCTATAAATACCCCACCCATTCAACACTGAATTGACAACAGATCCACACCGAATTCTTGATCTTTTCAGTGATTCTAAGAGCTCAAATTTGTGTAAAGTCTTAAAGTTCTCCTCCTTCTGTTCTTTAAGTCTTGAGTTGTAAAGAGAGGAGAGAAAGGATCTGTAAAGGTTGTCTCCTGAGCCTGTCAAAAGGAGAGAAACTGTAAAAGGGCAGTTAGCCTTCGCCCATTGAAGGAAGGCAGCTAGTTGACGTCGGTGACCTCGTCGAAGGAGGAAGCCAAAAGTGGAGTAGGTCAAGACTGACCGAACCACTCTAAATCTCTGGTTTGCTTTTACCTTGAGCACTTTATCATTACTGCAAACCTCCTACATTGCTACTGCCCTCTGCGCCTTTACGAACGAGTTTCTAAGCTCTGATCTTTCAGAATCTGCATTCAAACGTAAATCGTGTTTTCGTACGATCTTCACACTACAGTTTACGCTTACATTCGGATTCCATTTATAACTGCAAACTGCTTTCTACGTAAAACGCTTTTCAAGGTTCAAAACTGCTTTTAGACGCAAAACTACATTTAGACGTAAAATTACGTTTAGACGTAAAACTGCGTTTAGACGCAAAACTGCGTTTAGACGTAAAACTGCGTTTAGACGTAAAACTGCGTTTAGACGTAAAACTGCGTTTAGACGCAAAACTGCGTTTAGACGCAAAACTGCGTTTAGACGTAAAACTGCGTTTTGACGTAAAACTGCGTTTGGACGTAAAACTGAGTTTAGACGCAAACTGCGCTTAGACGCAAACTGTGCTTAGACGCAAACTGCGCTTAGACGCAAACTGTGTTTAGACGCAAACTGCGCTTAGACGTAAAACTGCGCTTAGACGCAAACTGCACTGTGATTCTGCTTTTATATCGAAATCATTTTTTATCGGACGAACGCAGCTTTAGCTTTTAAATTGCTGTAAGATTTCCGCTGCACTAATTCACCCCCCCCCCCTCTTAGTGCTCTCGATCCTAACACCTACTACCTACTCAGATGCAATTTCTTATGATAATTCCGCTGAGTGGTTGATTGCGATGAATGAAGAAATAGAATCTCTCCATCAGAATAGAACTTGGGATCTTGTGAAGCCGCATTCGGGTAAGAAAATTGTTGGATGCAAATGGGATACTATTGTTGAGGGAAAGGTCATTGTTCAGAAAATTCATACGAAGGACAATTCAATTGATATGTTTACGAAGCCTCTTCTAGTTTACAAGTTCAAGTAGTGCTTGGATTTGGTTGGTGTTCATTGTTAGTGATTGCCCGTTGGGGCTTTTGTGAAGAAGGTGGAGCAAGTTTTGTTGGGACATGTCAAAGTGGAGATTTGTTAATTTGTTATCTCCTGTTGCAACTATAAATAAGGGCCTGAAGTCAGAAGCACCACAAGAAAAACCTAAGTGTTTACTTTGGGTTTAAGTCCACACTCAATTAAATAGTTTGGGTATTTCTTGTTTAATAGATTCGGGTATTTTATGGCCTAGAAACATCTTCTTAAAACATTTATAATAGTCCATCTTTTATAGTAGTGATTTGCTCCTCTTTTGTCCGTGGATGTAGGTCAATTGATCGAACCACGTAAATCTGGTATTCTTGTCGCTTTTATTATTTCTACTTTATTGTTTTTATTGGGTTATCAAAATTACCCTTTGGTAAATTTTCTAAGGCTAAATCTAACAATATTTTTTAGGAATATGATTGTATGATCCAACTAAACGAATCATTTGTATAACGAAAAAAAGAAAATCTTTAATCACATGTACTTGCACTTGGCAGAAGCTATAATACCAAAAAAAAAAAAAGAACTTATGATGTCATAAGAAAATTATAATTTTCATATTTATGTATGTCAAAGTTTAGAGGGTTAAATTTTTTGTTTGGAGGCGAGAATGTAACATATTTCCCATGTTCTACTTAAGGATCTACATATAAGTTTTACTAATTTGTAAGGATGGAGTCAAAACGAATTTTTTGTGCGAGAAGAAATTCTAAGATTTCTTTAAGTAATATATAATCTTTAAGAACATAATTATGTGGGCTATCTCTGTACCCTAAAAAGAAACTCACATAGGATTTTGCACCGGACCTGAGAACGGTTTACAATATTTTTAAGTTGAATAGAGAGCGGCTTACAAAATTTTAGTGGTATACTATGGGCTCAGTCCCGTGGACTAAACCTACTGATTTATGGAGCCTGTGGATGCATGAACTTGAATATGGATACATGGGCTCAGTCCAGGCTCATGTCTATGGATACATGACTGTGGGCCTGCTTCCCATGGACTTGGCCTAACCTTACAGGCTCAGTCATTCTAATTAATTAATTACTTAATTAATTAACTAATTCACAGTTTAATAAAACTATTAATCAACATAATAAAAATTAAATAACAATTAAAAAATAGAAAACCTACATATTTCCTCTTTTTATTTCTCTCTCTCTCTCTTTTTCTTTTTCTTCTCCTTTATTCTTCAATTCTTCTGTTAATAGGGGGTAATAAGGTAGGTTGATGTCAAAATTAAAATTTTACATTTTAGTCACACCAAGACTTATAATTACATATAAGTCCAACGATTTACAAAAGATCCATCCACGTATCCTTGTAATAAATTACAGATTAGTCACAGAATAGTTTTTTGAAGAAGCGATGGGCATAGCATTTGTGCATCAACAATGAACAATGTGGCTATTAAGACATTAGACAATGGTTGGAAATATATATATATATATATGTTTGTGTGTGTGTGTGACAATTGGTATGTAGTATTCACCACAAGAAATTGTAGCTTCTTATGACATCACGGATTCACCACATCTATCTTGGTGAATAGGAGGTCCTGTATAACTAGGACAGACGATTGTTGCATGTATACCCAGAACCAGTAGTTAACAGTGTGTTATCCGCAGCAGCGCCACCTTTTAGAGTGCCCGATATGAGAGTGTGGAAAGTATTTACTTGCTCAAGCATTTTATGAACCGCTGCCATGGTTGGCCTCTCCGATGGATCTAATTCTAGGCATTTTTCTGCAATGCGGAAGACTTCCTTGACATCTTCAACAGGAAAGCATGACAGCGCTGTATCCACAGCATGTTCTTCCCTTTTTTCTTCGACAATACATTTTACCTGTTGAACCAAAAAGCCCAATATAAGGTAAAGTCATCAGAACACATTGTAAGATGAGCAAATTGGAAAGAATACACATCATAAATACACTAGCTCAGAAGTAGCATCTGGTGGAATTCATTGGATAATTGTGGTAGGAGGCTGGATGTCGGAAGCTAAACCAGTTCATGCAAAATTACAAAATTTCTTTTAATATCTTCACAATCTATTCCACGTGTTATTTCACACAATGTAAAACTTACATCTACTAATAGAATTGGTATAAAAGCTAACACAATTTTTTTATTGACCAAGCTACATTTAAACCCCACTGTATAACAGAATTTTCTCTTGTATATGATGGACAGGCTTTTACATGAGTAATTTAGTATTATATCATGATAATCCAGTAGACTTACAAAACTCATGATTCTGGAAATCTTTATTTTCGTCAGTGATCTACTGCTTTATTCAGTTTCCTCGTGCATGTCTGCATAATGTAACAGAACATCAAATAATTATGAGAATGTGAATCTCGTATAAATGCTCCATGAGATTGTGCCAAACTCTTTGAGATGGATATTTAGTTCCCAAAGAACATGAAATTACACATCCAAAAAACTATCGGTCATTACAAGATTCACTCTGGTTTATTCAGTCAGCGATCTACTGCTTTTTACTGTACCAAGCTCTTTATTTTGGTCAGCAATCTGCTGCTTTATTCAGTTTCCTTGTACAAATCTACATAATGTAGTAGGACATCAAATAATTGTGAGAATGTGAATCTCGTTCAAACGCTTCATCAGGATTGTACCAAACTCTTTGAGATGGATATTTAGTTCCCAGAGAACATGAAATTACACATCCAAAATACTGCCTGCGGTTATATGACTAGCTCTGGTTCATTAATAATTGGACATCCAATAAAGCAGTAGTTTAAAGCAATATGTAAAAATATCTCTCAAGTTGTCTAAGACTACACATATTTTGAGTACAGATGATACGTTGACTCTTATTCTAGTATCATGGATTGACTCAGTAATATATTTGTTTTGAATATGCTTATATAGATAATCATAACACGGGAAACCCCTACAGTGTACAAATATCAAATGTCTACTACTTACCCAGGTTGCAAGTTTTGTGCCTTCTTCCAAAAACAATTCATCGGTTGGCCTCCTGCCAGTTAAAAGTTCAAGCAAAACCACACCAAAGCTGTAAACATCTCCTTTTGTAGTTGCTTTACCCGTGTCAAAATATTCTGCAAAACTCTGATGAATTAAGCCTTTTTCATGATCCAGGTATAGAAATTGACACAGACTAAAATTTGTGGTCAGTCAATCACATTACCGGGAGCTAGATAACCAAAAGTTCCTGCAACAACTGTTGAAACATGGCTCTGATCTGGTTTCATTAGTGTGGCTAATCCAAAATCAGAAACCCTTGCCTCCATGTTATGATCCAACAGTATATTGCTTGATTTGATATCTCTGTGGATTATGTGAGGTATACAATCATGATGCAGATATGATATACCCCTTGCTGCACCAACAGCTATTTTGCATCTCGTAGGCCAATCAAGAGGTTTCACTTTGCTCAAATTGCCTGTATCAGAAACTAGTAAGAAACTAAACTCCACTTAATATCATATGATATGAAATCTAGATTTATTTAAAGACATTCAGTTTACTACCATGAAGCAATGCATCCAAGCTTCCATTTGGCATCAGTTCATATATAAGAAAATTAAACTGAGGTGCGATATAATATCCGTTAAGACTAGCAATGTTTCTGTGCTTTATATCACCCATAGCATCCAGCTCTCTTTCAAATCCACAGTCTCTATCGGTAGTTCCCTTGTTCAGTCTCTTCACTGCAAAGGCGGTGGTGTCATCAATTGCCAATCTGTAGACTGTACCAGAGCCTCCAGATCCAATAATATCCTTGCTCGACAACTCCATGAGCTTCTTGACGAAGATCTTTGAGCTCAGAGATTGTATCGTGGGAGACCTGAATATTACCAGCCTTCCACCTGTTACCATGAAATGTCAGCAACCTACAACAAGTGCCGTGTCTAAGATGTGCTGTGCCGTGGAAGTACAGAAGGTAACCTGACAAAGTATCTTGGATGATCTTATGTTTCCGAGTCCATCTTCTGTAGAGGAGGCACGAAACAACAATCTTTGATATCACAAATGCAAGACAACTTATTGTAATGTAAAGTGCTAAAGCAGTAGATCCAGTCATATCTTGGATCCAAAAGCTTTTCTTTTGTTGAGGAGAGAATCTAAAGGTCAAATATAGTGTTTCTTATTCTCTTTTAGCCTTGGTACAAAAAGCCCTGCATCAAAATTGGAAGTAAATGCTCAGACATAAAATTGAATTCATAGGATCTCCTGGTTTCAATATAAGATATTTACACATTATGTTTTTGTTCCTGCAAAATGGAACTTGCAACATATATTTATAAGCTGTGGGGAAAATAGAGTGTCTTTTTTTGTGACTAAAGATCATAACATACACGAGAGTTGACATGCATATGATATGAAATTTTATGACTTATCCAGAGAAATTATAATCAAACATGTCGCCCTTTTGCCCATCCGCGAGAAGGTAATGCACACCAGCTTTCATTCTAATATAATTCATGCCATCAGAAAAAAAGATCATTCTCTTGATGATAGGCTACCGTGGCATAAGCTACATACTATTGAAAAATATGTTCTTGGGTTTATAGATAGGAGTGCTTACCACAAAGGAAGCTGCAGAGTTGTACTTCCTCCCTCCGATCAAATGTATTGCTTTGAAGAAGCGAATTGCATCTCAGGAAATGCTGAAGGGAGCAGCAGTCGCTGCCCCATGGAGTTGGAGCTGGGACTTGTCATCTGCACGTGTTGGAGATTATGGAAGGGCAAGTGTCCATCGATGGCCAGTTTGGTGGAGAACGCCACGAAGTCAACCAATTAAAACTGCTGAGTCATGTGAAAAGCTGACCTACAACCCCTGCTTTCGCTGTCTGCTGGCACATTAATTTCCTTCTCGTCGATTCAGTTGTCTACCCACCGTTCTTAGAAATTCCTGGCAGAGGAACTTATCATGCAGTAGCCGCAATGTAAAACAACTCCACAAAACTTATCCATCACGCATGTGAGAAAAGTGTTTCGTCGGTCCCTTAAGCGAAATGAAGCTTTTCTTGCTATTATGTTAGGAAAACAAAGATTGGAAAGAAAAAAAAAATCATTTCTTGCTTGTCATCAAGCTATGAGTTAAGCCGGAAAGCTAAAGCCAGTGAACATGTGGAGTATGCTCTTGAAGTGTGAATCAGAATGTTCAGATGAATGGCGATGAAACATCAGATTCAAAGATATCACCTTGGTCACTGATTTGGCATCCAAAATCTCCGGAATTTAACCCACCTGACGTTGACAAGGAAGAAAAAAAGTGTTTGGAGCGTCGGTTTCAGAACAGGCGAGCTGTCGGCGGCATTGCATCTGTACTGCGCTAATGACAGCGCTTCGATTTCACACCAGAATACCACCACCACCGACACTATTGAAGTCAAACAAGTGCGATGTATCCGACAGAAGACTTGGACACCTGGTAAGTTCAGCATTTCTCGCGGAGCCAGTTCTTTTGTCTGTGTCTTTGTCAACGTAGGATGTGGACCGGTTTGCATCTAATGCAACGATGCGTTAGAAGTAGGATAACAATCGTGAGGAAAGGTCTTTAGAAACTGCTCTGCTGTCTTGATAAGGACGGGTTCAGGCCAGGCCCTCTTGAGCCGTTGGCTTAGGGCACCGGCTGCAACTTTTCCCACGGACAATCTGTCGAACAAGTGGGCTGCACCTTAAAAGCAGAAGAGACGGAGAAGACTGAAGGCCTGCTTGCTTCAGTGCTTGTTCAACGATCCAAAACAAAGAACAAGAATAGAAACGAGGGCTTCCTGTGGACAATCCTCCGGAGGGTCCGAGTAACCTCCGATGGCTCCCGATCCAGCTCGAATACCTACCATAAAACCTAGCAGCATGACGGAATAAGACTACATCTATCATGATGAATGCACAAAATACAAGCTAGCTTTTGGTGGGTTCGAGGGTGACGTGGCAATTTGACTCCCCGGAAACTATTTTGGAACATATTACACGTAGATTGTCCGTTTCTGAGTTGTTCTTTAAAATATCTCATTCTCAATTTGGAATATTATCATCTGTATAAAAAATATATTTTTTTATTTACTTATTAGGGCCATGAGCTTTTGAATAATAGTTATTGAATCTGTTTAGTCCATTTGTTTATTGAGTTGGTTTGATTCAGTTAGAGTCAAGTAGAGGTTTATCTAATATTTATTTATTATTAGAATTCAAATCCTGATGGACTCTAGGTGGAACTCTATAAATAGGAATGTAATTGCTTCTTTTCAGTTATCAATGAAAAATACTATTCTGTCTTTTGACAAACCCTAGGAGGTTGATCCCCTCGAAGCGATCAAGGAGGGTCGATCCCCTCGAAGCGATCAAGGAGGCCGATCCCCTCGAAGAGATCATTATCATTCCCTTTTCTCCCATTTCTTCCACGATAAGATCTTAGGGTCTTATCAATTGGTATCAAAGCGACGATAAGACTTTAGGGTCTTATCAACTCTTCAACTTCGTGGGGCAATCCTTCGGACGTCAATCCACTACGAACACCATGTTTCAGCACCATAAACCATGGCACGAATGCTCAGAACCTAGCGTACAAACATCCATCCATCCATCTGCACAACCTAAGGAGCAATAGTCGTGTCGTTTCCGTCGTCAAGTTCTCCCCCGACGGCTCCCTCCTCCCCCTCATACTACAATTCTACTCGAATAGAAATATTTCAAAAGGCAAAAACAATCAGAACTTTCAATTATTTTTCTTGTCAAAAACTCTACCGTTCTTGGAAAGCCAATATGCAATACAACTGAGAGTAGGACAAGACATTAGTGACAAAAAACCTACAACCTTTAAATCCAAACAAAAAAAGAATGAACCTTTAGCAGAGGCATGTGATGGGGATATAAACAGGAATAATCTTTGTATATGAACAAATACTAAAAAATCATAATACGCAGCGGAATTAAATGGAACAACAATAAAATAGAACACCAAGATATACGTGGAAAACCCCTCCAATGTGAAGGGTAAAAACCACAGGGCAAACTAGAGATAATCCACTGTGAGAATAATGAATATACAAATCTCAATCTCTTGCCCTAAACCCTAGCAACAATCATAAGAGAATAACTGGGATACAAGGATCACGTCACTACCTACAATATCTAAAACCTCCCTAAGTAATCATAGCAAGAGTCTACTGTAGATTTGATCTAACCTGAGATGAGAACACTGCTAGATGATCGAGAACAGTCTCTTTGCGTTGTCCTTATCTTCTTCCCTTTCTTTCTTTTCCTTTTCTGCCTTGTTTTCCTCTTTTTCTTTGGAATCTCATGGTTGTGTTCTTCTCCCACGTTGCTGCCCTATTTATGCCTTTTTCTGTCTCCAAAAATGTAGCCACCACACCGTCAGCATATCTCTTGTCTTTCTTTTGGTAAAGTTTTTGTCAACATGTCTGCTTCGTTGTCATCTGTGTGAATTTTCTGAAGCTGCAACTGCTTCTCTTCAAATACATTTCGAATCCAGTGGTATCTGACATCTATATGCTTTGACTTGGAATGAAACATTGGGTTCTTACACAAATGGATGACACTCTAGCTATCACAATGCACCACATAATTTTCTTATTTCAACCCCAATTCTTGTAAGAATTCTTTTATCCATAACATTTCTTTGCATACTTTTTTAGCAGCAATATATTCTGCTTCTGTGGTGAAGAAAGCAATGCACCTTTGTAACTTGGATTGCTATGACACAGCTCCCCCTACAAAAGTAAGCACATAACCTGAAGTAGACTTTCTCGTATCTATATCTCTTGTCATATCTGCATTTGTGTAACTTGTCAACACGTATGGTCCACCTCCAAAGCTTAAACAAACCTTAGAGCTTCCTCTAAGATATCTAAAAATCCACTTCACTACTGCCCAGTGCTCTTTGCCTGGATTTGTAAGAAATCTGCTAGTAACACCAACTGCATATGCGATGTCTAGCCTCGTACATACCATTGCATACATTAAACTTCCAACTGCTGAAGCATATGGAACCTTTTGCATTTTCTCCTTCTCCTCATCACTTGACGGACTCTGTTCTGAGCACAACTTGAAGTGACCTGCAAGAGAAGAACTAACTGGTTTTGCATTGCTCATACTGAATCTTTCTAATATCTTCTCGATGTATTTCTCCTATGACAACCAAATCTTCTTATTTTTCCTATCACGGGAAATCTGCATACCTAGTATTTACTTTGCTGGCCCCATGTCCTTCATTGCAAAAGACTCACTCAGTTCCTTCTTCAATTTGTCAATTTTAGACATATCTTTTCCAAGAATAAGCATGTCATCAATATAAAGTAAGAGAATAATAAATTCCTCACCAAACCATTTGATGTATACACAATGATCTGAAGCCATTCTTTTGTATCCATTTTCTATCATAAATGAATCAAACTTTCTGTACCACTATCTTGGAGCTTGCTTTAGGCCATACAAGTTTTTCTTCAATTTGCAGACAAAGTTCTCTTTACCTTTAACTTTGAAGCCTTCTAGTTGCTCCATATAAATTTCCTCCTCCAAATCCCCATGAAGGAAAGATGTCTTCACATCTAACTGCTCAACCTCCAAGTCCTAGCTAGCAGCAATACCAAGAGCAACATGAATAAAAGACATTTTAACAACAGGAGAAAAAATCTCTTCAAAGTCAATACCTTTCTTTTGACAACCAAAGCCTTTCACAACGAATCTAACTTTGTACTTTGGTTAAGAACAATATTCTTGAGCCTTCAACCTGAAAACCCACTTATTCTTCAAAGCCCTCATTCCATTTGGTAGTAGCACCAAATCATAAGTGTGGTTCTTCTAAAGAGTATTCATCTCTTCCTGCATAGCAACTAACAACTTCTCTTTCTGCTCACTTTCAACTGCTTCCTAGTAACTCTCTGGTTCACCTGCATCAGTAAGCATCACATACTCATATGTAGAGTATCTTTTGGAAGGTTGACGTTGTCTAGAAGATCTTCTTAACTGAGGTTCTACTAGAACTTGCTCTCCTACTTCTTCTTGCTCAACATGTCCTACAGGTAGATCAACGTTAGGCTCTACACTATCTTCCTGCACATCTCCCCCATCACCCTGATATATTGGAGGAATAACTGGGTCACAATCTACTAATCCTTCTGTAGAAGTATTGGCTGATGCCTTCTTCTTCAAATATTCAAAAGTTTGATCCTCAAAGAAGACTACATCTGTGCTCCTAAACACCTTATGCTTTTCTGGATCCCAAAGCCTGTAACCAAAATAATCATGTGAGTAACCAAGAAAAATACATTCTTTAGTCTTACCATCCAGGGACCTCTCATTATCTGGAACATGTGTAAATGCACGACAACCAAATACTCTCAAATGCTTATAGGAAACATCTTTTCCTGACCATACATACTCTGCAACATCACCATCAAGGGCTATACATGGTGATAAGTTTACATCAACTGCAGTCCTCAAAGCCTCATCCCAAAACCTTTTGGGTAGCTTGGCCTGTGAAAGCATACATCTCATCTTTTCCATGATGGTGCGGTTCATCCTCTCTACAATTGCATTATGTTGAGGTGTACCATGAACTATCATCTCATATTAGATCTCATGTGACCTGCAATAGTCATTAAATAATCCTGTATACTCACCACCATTATTTGATCATATGCATTTCAATTTCCTTTATATCTCCCTTTCAACCCTAGCATGAAACTCTTTGAAGACATTAATAACCTGATCTTTGGTCTTCAAAGCATAGGCCCAAACTTTCCTAGAAAAATTATCTATAAAAGTGACAAAATAAAGTGCAACACTTATACCAAGAACATCAACAGATCCACCAGGAGTTTTTGTCCTCAAAGGACTACATACATTTGTATAAACATGGTCTAAGGTATGTATTTTTCTAGACAAAGCAGGACTAAAAAATGAAACTCTATGTTGTTTACTTGCCAAACAATCAATACAAGGGATTAGATGTATACCTTTGAGGTCTGGTAATACCTCTCTCTTGGAAAGAGCTTATAGCCCCTTCTCGCTCATGTGTCCCAATCGCCTATGCCACAACTCCATGCTGAAGTCTTTTTCTATAGCATTTAACTACTCACCATAAGCTTTAGCCTGCAACTTGTACAAAGTATGACATTTCTTTCCATTAGCTATAACAAGAGAACCCTTACTAAGCTTTCATTGCCCTTTGTGAAATCTGCTATCATAGTCTTCATCATCTAGGCTTCCAACTGAAATTAAATTCAGCCTCACGTCAACCACATGCCTCACATCCTTAAGCATCAACTTGCAGCCAAGGTTGGTTTTTAAATGGATATCACCCATGCCTATGATGTTTATTGTGCCATAGTTGCCCATCTTGACAACACCAAAATTTACAGACCTGTATGTAGCAAAAAACTCCCTCCGTGATGTAGCATGATAAGAAGCACCTGTGTCAATCACCCACTCAAGATCCTGACACACACAAGAAAAAATATCATCAGAAGGAGACAAAATCAAATAATCACCACCCTGCACTATAGCTGTGATATTATCTTTTGACTCTATAGACTCCACTTCTTTCCCCTTTTTCTTGCTCTTCTTAGGTTGCTTACATTGGTTCTTGTAATGTCCTTTCTCACCATAATTATAGCAAACAATTTCTTTTCTTGATCTTGACTTGCTTCTACCCATGCATGAACTGTTTCTAGACTTTGACTTTCCTTTGTTTTCTGAGATAAGTGCCTGTGAATCATTCTGAGATGTTGCCGAACTCTTTCTTCTCAACTTCTCATTCAACAAACTGCTTGACTCATAGTGACAACACCATCTGGTGCAAAATTACTAAGGGAAACCACTAGTGTCTCCCAACTTTCTAGTAATAAACTGAGAAGTAACAATGCCTGCAACTCATCATCAAGAGACATTTTCAGAGAGGATAACTGGTTAGTAATACTTTGCATTTCATTCAAATGTTCAACAATAGAAGCACCCTCTCTATATTTTAGGTTCACAAGTTTTTTTATCAAAAAAGCTTTGTTGCCGGTTGTTTTTCTTTCAAAGAGACTTTCCAACTTTTTTCAAAGAGAATATGCAGAAATTTTAGTAAAAACATGATGAAAGACACTATCATCAAGCCACTGTCGAATAAATCCAATTGTCTTTCGATCTAACCTCTTCCACTCATCATCTGTCATAGTTATGGGTTTTGCACTATCCCTCTGCAAAGGTCCATACAAATCTTTGCAATACAAGAGATCTTCTATTCTTGGTTTCCATATCATCCAATTGTTTTCATTTAAACTAATCATATGAGAAACATTACTAGCCTCCATGTTCAAATACAAAATTTAAATCACAAAAACCCTTTGCTCTGATACTAGTTGATGGGAATATAAACAAGAATAACCTTTGTATATGAACAAATACTAGAAAACCATAATACGCAGTAGAATTAAATGAAACAATAATCAAATAGAACACTAAGATATACGTGGAAAACCCCTCCAATGTGAAGGGTAAAAACCACGGGGCAAACTAGAGATAATCCACTATGAGAATAATGAATATACAAATCTCAATCTCTTGCCCTAAACCCTAGTAACAATCACAAGAGAATAACTAGGATACAAGGATCACGTCACTGCCTACAATATCTAAAACCTCCCCAAGTAATCACAGCAAGAGTCTACTGTAGATTTGATCTAACTTGAGATGAGAACACTACTAGATGATTGAGAACCGTCTCTCTACGTTGTCCTTGTCTTCTTCCCTTTCTTTATCTTCCTTTTCTACCTTATTTTTCTCCTTTTCTTTTGAATCTCGTGGCTGTGTTCTTCTCCCACGTTGCTGCCCTATTTATGTCTTTTTCTACCTCCAAAAACATAGCCACCATACCCTCTAATGTTAATTAGAGTTAGGTTAAGAGAGGGTGTGGGCAATGGGCTACCCAAGCCCACTATGGGTTGAATCTGTGGGCTTCCCGCCCTAACAGCGTGTGCACATCATCCAGCGTGCTATTAGGTGTGATCCACGCCGTCTCAAGCTCCTCCATTGAGAACTCTACTACGATGTTCAACAGTGGCCTGAAAGTCTAGGGAAGCGAAAAAACAAGAACAGGAGCAACCATCGGAATCCCTAGGGAACAAAGAAATTTCCCTGCAAAGGGAGACACCTTTACGACAGGAGGCGCTCACATGGAAGAAGTCGAGGACGACGGCGAGCGGTGGCTGGACAAGCAGGGTGATCACCCTCCCAGCCTTCTACTGCTCCTGCTTCTCCCATCGGGTGATGGGGCGACGCTCCGATAGTGGAGGCTGCGCGACGGCGGAGGGGCGGGCGGGGAAGGCTCAGGCGGAACGGGCCATAAGTCGTCCTCTGATTGGGAGGACCCTTCCGCTGGTAGGGATGGCGCGGTGCGGTCTCGTAAAATAATTTAATTAAAAAAATCAGAATTAGAATTAGAGTGTTTATAAATAATAAAGTATTTATTTTATTAATTTTTAAAAATTTATAAATAGTAATAGAGTTGTTAATAGTAGAAAGGAAGCTCTAGTAAGCTCCTTCCTTTTATTTTTTTTATTTTTCAAAGGTGCCTTGAGATTTCTCAAATGATATCTTATTTTAAATAATGTCTAAAATACTCTTGCATTACACTCAATGATATTGTTCTCATTAGGTTTAGAGTAATAGTGGGTGGACTGAATATAGCATTTTCAAGCAGGTTTTATATTATTTTTATTATGATGGTTAAAATAGATTTTTTTTATTTAAGTGATATATTTTTAAATTATTATAAAATATTTATTTGAATCCTACTATAATACACAAATAATTTATAATATGTTATAGTTTCATTTGTTTGACTTATGGTGTTTTTTAATAGTATAAGATAGTGTCATGTTTTTTTTTTGTTAAGGTACTAAAAACTTTGTAAAGCTATTAAAAAAATAGAGTTAATGTCCATTTTAATCTGATTATCATCATAGACCACTTAAACCCTTATGATTTACTCGTATCAAAAATAACTTCTATATTTTCAAAAACGTAATATATAAGCCCCCGTTAAGTTTGAGTTAATAAACATTAGAGTCTGTTTACATGACGGACATACTGACTCACAATTAATCATTAATAAATAACACATATAATTTAAGTTTAAAAAATGATTAATATCCATTTTAGCCCTTGTGATTTTGGTCATGGACCACTTAAGTCCTTCTGGTATACTCATGTTTAAAATAACCCCTACATTTTAAAAAACGTAGCATATAAGCCCCTCTTATCAAGTCTGAATTAACAGCATAATAAATTATTAATATAATGACACAGGTAATTTAAGTTTAAAAAAGTAGGAGCGGCCAAAGGTGGAGGTGATGGAGAGTTGGACCATCACGTCATTAGCGTGGAGGGTAGGGACACAGGAGAGGATGAAGTGAGAGATGATGGGGATGAAGATGCCCAAGAGAAGGAAGAGGCACCAAGAGACTACCGTATGCTTAGTATCGGACTAGTCGACGCACATCCACCTGAGGCAGGATTTGGAAGCTCATAAGTTCGTCGTTAGCGCAGGAGAGGCTATATGTATACAACGCCCTACTAGGCAGCAACGACTTGGTGCTACTACTAGTGGTCGCTTCCACAACGATGCCTCCTCCCGCCATTGATGGTGGTCTTAGTTTTTTTTAACTTAAATTATATGTGTCATTATATTAATGGTTTATTCTGAGTCAGCATGTCATGTAAGTAGACTTCAACGTTTGTTAACCCAGACTTGACGGGAGGGGCTTATATACTATATATTTTTAAAATATAAAGATTATTTTAGACACGAATAAACCATAAGAGCTTAAGTAGTCCATGGTTAAAACCACATGAGCTAAAATAGACATTAATTATTTTTTAAACTTAAATTATATGTGTTATTATATTAATAGTTTATTGTGAGTCCGTATATCACATAAGCAAACTCTAACGTTTGTTAACTCAGACTTAACGGGAGGGGCTTATATGTTACATTTTTTAAAATATATGGGTTATTTTAGGTACGAGTAAACTATAAGGGCTTAAGTGATATATTGTCAAAACCACATAAACTAAAATGGACCTTAATCCTAAAAAATATCATAAGTAATATCATATTATCTCTTTAGTTTTCATTACTTGTAGATAATTATATACTAATTTTTTAGGCTTATAATTTGTTTGATTGAGGTTAGAACCATATGGGTCATTTATTATATTTTTAAATAAATTTTATAGTATTTTTATTATGGTGGTCAAAATATTATAACCACTAATTTTTACTTTTTATGATAGTATTTTTAGTATGTTTTAATTTCATTTTGACTCACTTATAGTGTTCTCTAATAATGTTGAAATATTTTTGTTGAGGTGCTGAAAACATTATAAAGCTATTAAAAAATAGTATAAGTGATATTTATGATTCTTTTATTATGATTACTTATAGATCATTACAATATCAAAGTTTTAGATTTATAATTCATTTAAATGAGGTTAGGAGTCCATTTATATCATATATAATATTTTTAAATAGATTTTATAGTGTTTTAAAATAAACTTTATAATGTTTTTGGCCATTGCGCTCTAAGAAACCCTAGTCCCACAGGGTGTCTATGAGCTAATCGTATAATTGGATATGATACAGAAATATTTTAGATATTATTTGAAATAGATATTATCATAAAGAAAGACGCCTATCTATTCTTATTCTATTCTAAGCACACTGTGTTATATCCCCGATACCACTCGCCTTAAGATTAGTGTTGATGCTTTTTGCAAAGCTGCATTTCAATTCGATCACATATTCTAATAGGATTAAAGATCATTTAGCCCTTGTGATTTTGATCATATATTTCTTAAGCCCTTATAATTTATTCGTGTCTAAAATAACCCCTACATTTTAAAAAAATATAACATATAAGCCCCTCAATCAAGTTTGAGTTAACAAACGTTAGATTTTGCTTACGTAGCATGCTGACTCATATTAAACTATTAATATAATAACACGTGTAATTTAGGATTAAGGTCTATTTTAGCTCTTGTAGTTTTGGTCATAGACCTCTTAAACCTTTTTTATTTACTTATGTCTAAAATTAACCCTTGTATTTTCAAAAACATAGCATGTAGTCCTTCCTGTCAAATCTACTTAACGAATGTTAAAGTCTGCTTACATGACATATTGACTCATAATAAACTATTAATATAATAACATATAATTTAAGTTAAAAAAACTAAGACCTCCATCAATGATGAAAGGAGGCGTCATGGAAGTGACCACCAATAGTAACACTGAGCCATTGCTGCCTAATAGAGTATCGTATGCATGCATCCTCTCCCCCATTGATAATGAGCTCAAGAGCTTCCAACGCCCTATTAAGCAACAACAATTCGATGTTATTGTTGGTGGTCTCTTCCATGATAATACCTCATCCCGTCATTGATGGAGGTCTTATTTTTTTAAACTTAAATTATATATATAATATATTTATGGTTTATTATGAGGCACCATGCAGCGTAAGTAGACTTTAATGTCTGTTAACTCAAATTTAATGGAAGGAACTTATATACTATATCTTTGAAAATATATGGATTATTTTAGATACGACTAAACAATAAGAACTTAAGAGGTCCATGGCCAAAATCATATTAGCTAAAATGATTCTTAATCCTAAATTATATATATCATTATATTAATAATTTATTATGAATCAGCATATCACGTAAGTATACTTTAACATCATGATTCAAATTTGACAAGAGAAACTTATATATTATGTTTTTTAAAATATAAAAATTATTTTAGATATAAATAAATCAAATTAATTAAAATAAATCTTAAATCGTTCTAATACAATTCAAACAACTGTGATATGAGTCGACAAAAAAGTCATCGACCCGATCTAATCCAAAAAAAAAGAAAAGAAAAAAATCTCTTGTCAAATAGGCAACGCATTGCTTACTTTGGCCGACAGCTCTAAAAGCATCATCACCAGGCATTGCCTCCTCGTTTCTTTGAGTCCGTCCACTCGGCCTCTTAACCTCTTTGCTCGTGGTAGAGCTTTCAATGAATGCAACATCCAACATGGCATCAAACACACAGCACCGGATCTTAGGTTTCAGCTGAAAAGATTGCCTAGTCTGAAAATATCAACACTGTGGCGGCACTAACTCGGTGGAGCTGTCAACTATCGAGAATCGAAGGTCAAAGTATCAGCTGTAGACTTCAGCATGCCTCCACTAACTATCCACTTGCATGCATGCATGCTATTATTGCCTACAAAGCCTCCCAAAAGTTCTTATTGTGCGCTACGTTGCAGCAAAAAGAGATGGAAGTGATAGGAACGGTAAACCTATGCTGATATATTTCAGTGGTGACTCGGAGAGCACTCCATTGACTTCCTGATGGGGAAAACATGTCTCGTATAACAAGAAAGCAAATGGTGACCATGTTGAAGCAATGATCTTGGCTATTAAGCGATCTCATAATTAAATTGACGTATTATCTATAGTAATATATTTGAGGGTCTTTCTATACCTCATTGTAAACCTGTCTTTATTATGAAGACATCCCAACACAACCATGGTTGAGTTCGACTTTAGGGCATCCAAAGTGAATTGCCGTGTACAAAGCATATGTTGCATATTGCGTACATGGTAGGATGCATATCATCACTCGTATTGATGAATTGGTGCCAACATGCATGTCATCATCAACATTGATATTACATGACATATAAAAACACATGTTTTCTTTTTTTTTTGCTGTTGATCTTAGTGATTCATGTGACAAAGGTATATCTGCATAGTGCTGGTTGTCTGGTTGGGCTTGCTTATAGTATAGGAGCAACTTCATGAGTCGAGTCAATCCACAACAAGCGAGCACAATATGTTTAAGACAACTTGTGTGGATAGTCTAGCAAATTGGTTTTACCATGAACTCTCTATTATGTAACTATTTAGCTTATATCTTATGGTTTATATATAACCATTGAAGTATATATATATATATATATATATATATATATATATATATATATATATATATATATATAGTCCATAATCCATTGAACATATGTTCATAGTCCCTTATCTATCTAATATCCTAGAGATCGTATATCGGGCATGATATTGTCAGGGCCATACAATTTCTACTTGAGTCTCGCTCTAATCGAATTCTCTCGAAAAACTCTTTCTCTCTCAATCCGAATGACCTTACCAGGGATTTATCTAAGCAAAAACACATGAGATATTCATCTAATGACATCGAGAGTAAATGATCCTCTATCGATACTCAATAGTCCTTGTAAGATTGACTACTACTCCCGATGACTAGTTGTGCTAGATCTGGAACTTCTAGGCCTATAAGTCCGGTATCAAAGAGTGAAGTACTCATACAGGACATCCTTAGTGTCTCAAGTCTAATGACCAGATACACCACTGGGATGACAGAATTGTTGTCTAACAATAAGGCATCATCAACCATTTTACTAGTCATAGATGCCCTACAAGCTAATTACGTGAGTGATGGCACATGTGACATGATACACATTCTTTTTGCTTATTATATTTTAGCATTTTATCACTTTATATTGCTTGTTGCATATATGCATATATATTGTGATGTCCATGGATCTGTGCAATGAGAATCGGATCGTGATGATATCACAATAATGAGACTAATTCACATTTAAACATAGACCATAAATAATCCTGATCATAAGTTACACGAAAGAGACATCAAGATAACTGGACAGACTAGTGTGCTGTATACCCATCAATACGATGGAGACAGTTGGTCTCATAGTGCTCATGTGGGGACATTAGGGCTACAGTGCAAGTGCTCATTGGAGAATGAGTTCATTGATTGATCTACTCATGGAATGTTGGATGGTTAATAATACCTCATTGTCAGACAATGATTTCGTTATCCTAGTGGTGTATCTGGTCTTTAGACTTGAGACACCAATGATATTCTATATGAGTACTCTACTATTTGATATCTTACTTATTGGCATAGAAGTTCCAAATCTAGCACAATCGGTTATCTAGAGTGACAGCCAACCTTATGAGGACTATTGAGTGTCGATAGAGGATCATTCACTCTCGATATCATGAGAGGAATATCTCATGTGTTTTTACTCAAACAAATCCCTAACCAGGGTCATTCGGATTGAGAGAGGAAATTGTATGGGTCTGATAGTAATATGCCCAGTATATGGTCTTTGGGATATTAGATAGATGAGGGATTATAGGTACACGGTAACTGAGAACAAATAGGTCCAAAGGATTGGATTCACTTGTATCATTTTGAAACTACGGCTTAGTGGCCATTATATATGCGTATCATGTCACACGTGTCATCACTCATATGATTGACTTACATGGTACCTATGACTAGCATATTCAGCATTCTGTGAGTAGATCAATCAGTGAACTCATTCTCCAATGAGCACTTGCACTGTATCATTAGTGTCTCCACACGAGTAGCCATGAGACTAACTGCCTCTATTACGAGTATACAGTATACTAGTCTGTCTAGTTATCTTGATGTCCCTATGACCAAGATTATTTAGGGTCTATATTTAAAGGTAAATCGATATTATTATTGTGATCTCATCATGATCCAATTCCCATTGAACAGATCCATGGACATCACAATATATATACATATACATATATATATATATATATATATGTATACATATATGTATATATATGTATACATATATGTATATATATGTATACATGTATATATACATGTATACATGTATACATATATATATATATATATGTATACATGTATATATACTTGTATACATATATATATATAAATGTATACATATATATATATATATATGTATGTATATATATAACAAGCAATATAAAGTGATAAAATATCAAATAATATAATAAGCAAAAAGAATACGTATCATGTCACATGTGTCATCACTCACATGATTGACTTGTAGGGCACCTATGACTAGCACTATCTCTCAACATTGGCGATGCTTCAATTAGAGTATTGGAGTCTAGTTCATAGTATATTTAAAACAAACTCTTTATATTTTGTCCTTTCGAACGTGACTTTCGGTTTAAAAAAAAATCAACTTCTCTATTATTTCTATTTAAATAAAAATTTATAATCTTTATTTTTGTGAACACATAAGTTTATGAGTTCTATTGCTAGCCATACTGGATAGCCTCTATTTATGAATCATGACTAATATAAAAAGAGTGCGTTAGTTTTGCAAAGGTTTGCATTGAGATATCTACTTCTATAGAACTCCCTAATGTTCTTTACATTGCATTTAACGATATCAAAGACTGTGCCATTACGTTTGAGTACGACTAGAAGCTAGTGAGATGCTTGCATTATTATATTTTTTGTCATAGAACTTGGAATTGCTCCATACATCATCAACTAACTGAGTTCTTAAAAGCCTACAAAAATTTTTCTCTTAAAGGTTGAGGATATTGCTCCTTCTGTGTCTAACATGACTTTTGATTCCCTTACTAATCTTGCGACTAACTCTATTTTTAATGTCATTATTTTGTCTTTCAAATATCATGTATAGTGAATAGTAAATGGGGAGTCTTTGCTTAGATCCACACAATCTTGTATAGAAAATGTGATTGCTTAAGATGATTTATCTAAGAATTCCATGATTACATAAAAAATCCCATATTGGTACCTCACTCTAATAATTTGATATTTCAGAAAATGATAACAAGGATAATGCGAATGAGATGGTGGAGGATGAGTTTCATATTTCTGTTTTTGCCAATTTACAATTGAGTATTAAAAGACAACAAGCTTCCAATAGGCTTGTAGATACTAATAGGTTGGGCTTTTCCACTTTTCCTTCATGATTAATATTGATATATGGATTATTGGGACCTCAACGCCCCTTTTAAATCGGTTATTGTAAGGTTTTTTTTACACTTATTATTAGATTGTTTCTTCATTTTGTAACCTGTCATATTTCTAAAGATTGATATATTTATATATGCTAGTACTTATGCTTGCATTTGGTGTTTATGAAAACTATTCTACTTCACTTTTTGATTGATCAAATTATTTCTGACACATTATATTTCAAATATTTGGATAAATCTTCTAATTTTTTGATTATGTATGAACTTTATATTGATGCAGAATGACGTAGATTATGGGTGAATCTTATTGATTTTTTGATGTCTTTCCTTAGACCGTTCTAGATAACTTGAATATAATTTTTTACTCCTATGAAAAGATTAGGGACCAACCTATAAGATCTTTAAGTGAAACATCCCGATTACTCTCATATCGAAGGTAAACAATATTAAGTTTGACTTATAAGGTTATGATGAGTGTATTACTATATGCAGAATAACTTATTTTTCATCCAGATGGACTTTTCATCCATAAAAATACATTAAACCGTTAAGTGCAATTTAAGTTCAACCAAACTCTCAATGAACTTCCGATGGACTCCCAGCAATCTTCTAGCGAGGTTTCGGTGAACTCCTGGTGAGCTTTCGATGAACTCTAGCGAACTTCCGATGAGCTTTCCCTATATCGATCGATCCTTTGGTGTATCCCTCGATTCATCCAGTCCGATGCCCGTTCATTGACTCCAGCCCAACATTCGATTATTCTTTAATTAATTTTTTTTTCACGATATACATAATTATGATGATAAAGAACAAGCACACCATTTCATCATTTTCTACTATGCTATCATATCATCTTGAAATTCATCAAATTAGAGAATGAACTTCTCTTAATTGAAATATATACGAACAAATTTTTACCTTATATGTAATATTTCGATTAGTTCTAAATCAAAAGTATTTTGGTTGATTTATAAGAATCTAATGAGTGTATTATTATTAACTAGTTTAAGTATTTTGATTAATAATTTACATCAAATGAAGTTGAGATAGTGAAATACCCTACCTTTGCTTACAATTGTTCAGTATCTAATTTTATTTAAGACCAATTAGATTTAGTTGACTTGTTGAATCCAATCAAGCCTTTAACTTTGCCTGCAAAATTAAATAAAATCTCAGCTTTATCCGTAGAGCTCCACAAAGCAATTTCTTGATAATTTAAGATGCATTCGGAGGTCTGCACAAGTTTTGCCTTGATCTGTCTCCATCCAGCGCTTCCTAGTTCCTGATTGACGGAGAGTAAGATGATGACTCGAGAGAGAGAGGAATCCATTCCATTACCTGGTCGAGCATCCTCATGAAAGGAGATGTCTCATGAGGAGTGGTGCCAGAGTTCTACATGGTCATCGACTCTTTGATCATAAAATGAAAAGACGATCGAGGCCAAAGGATTGTACTCAACTATCGTCTTAGCCTTTTCTATTTGATAGAAGGAATTATGCCCCCTACACTTTTGCAATTTTTGTAAAAAGCCCTCTCTTTCCAGTATTCTCACTTTAGTTGTTTTTTTCTCTCAATTATACACATGAGTTGAGAGTGTCAGCTTAATTAATACTACTTTAATAAGATACTTCTTAAGAAAACCCTCCAATTTCCATAAAAAAAAAGAGATATATTGAAGGCTAATCTAATGCATTCAGTTTATTTTGGTCTGATACGAACAAGCAAAAAAAAAAAACACTCAAATAATTTTGAGTTCTCTAATAATTTTTAGGTAAAAAAATTATTCTCTTCCCACTAAATCTAAGTTGTTGGAAGGCTGACATTGGATAGAGTTTTTCTAAGATCAGGAAATAAAGATAAAAAAAAACATGATATTGTTGATTTCATTTGAATATGATGTGACATTTAAAGATTTCTTTTACCCGATCATACTGTTTCTCCCAGCTTGCCGGTATTTTCAACTAGGGTCATTTGTGAGATTTAATTTTTGATTTATATATAATTAAGGGCTTTTCTTGATATTAGGATGAGTTTGACTAGATGTGGGAGTTAAAAAGGGTCTGATGATACTTGGATTAGTAATAAAGTTTACTTACAGTAAGGGTTGAGTCCTAACTCACTTTAGACCAGAGACTATCTGTCCACTTTTGTATATATTTTTATATTTTTTACAGTCTTATATTTTTGTCTATTTTTTATATTCGTAATAAATTAATCTTGCGAAAGACCTTTGTATGGTTTAATATTAATTTTTTTACAATGATCTTTTCGAGGATAAGCAAACATAAACACTAAAGAGAGAAATGGTTTAGTCATAAAAAAAGAACCCAAAAATTTACCGCTACACGTGTTCATGAATAAAATTGTGAAGAATACCCAACAACTCGAAGTTGACCTCTTTGAGCATGTTAAGAAACTCTTGCATACAAAAACTTTACCCTGAATAGATTTGAGAATAGTATTGTTTTGAATCTCGGAGTTGGATGAAATCAATTGTAATTTGTTTGAACTAATCTATATGTTAGAGAAAAATATGCAAGATTAACTACAATAGCAGTAAGACATAAAGCAGGTGTTATGCTGGAGTCAAGATCGAGATCACGTTGGGAGTTTGAGAGTTCGTTGGAAATCCGGACGTTCGTCGAAAGTTCTACTGGAACCAACCGAGAAGTCCAGGAGCTTACCAAAGAAGCTTATCAGAACTTGCCAAGAAGATCATCATAAAGTTCAGGAGCTTGCCGAGAGTCCGCCGGAGTATTACCGAGAGTTCGTCGGATGTTCGCCGGAAATACGTCGGAAGCTCGTCGGAAGAGCAATTGACGCATCGAAACAAGAAGTGCAGTAAACATGTCTTAATTATCATAGTTAGAGCATAAATTAAGTTAGGATTGAGAGGTAACCCTATTAACTTAATTAGGGGCCAATTGGGCCCTTAATAGGGCTGATTTGGGCTGGATTGAACAGCTTAATTAGCCCCTGAAAATATGACCGACGGTGGCACCGCCTAGAAGACCCAGTCTCCAAGGTGGTCTAGGCGATGGTACCACCCAGACTTGGCGGTGGTACCAGCGGCAATTATTGCTGCTAGTGGTAGTACCGCCCCTATCAAGCGGTGATACCGTCAAAGCTCGGTCTCCGAGCTCTGTCAGGCGGTGGTATCGCCTAGTGTCAGGTGTCAGGCGGTGGTACCGCCAGGACCTTAGAAATCCGAGATTAGACACTTTTTGGCTCCATTTTTAAGAGCTATTGGGGCCTATAAAAACTGCACTCTTTCTTGCATGAAAGGGCACAAAAGAATTGAGATATTCTTGAGTTGTTGGGGTGTAAAAGTATTGTAAGCAAGTGCTAGAGTTCTCCTCACCCCTTTCTAAGTTTTGAGATCATTCAAGAGAGGTGTGAGACTTGTAAGGGTTCTCTCCTAAACCCGTGAAAAGGAGAAAGCGCTGTAAAAGGTGGTTGGTCTTCGCATATTGAAGGAAGGCATTTAGTGGATGCTGGTAACCTTGTCGGAGGAGAAATCCGAAAGTGGATATAGGTCATATTGACCAAACCACTCTAAAACTCTGTTTGTATTTACTTTGATCAATTTACTTTTATAGCAAACTACCTCTCCTCTTTACTGTGCTTTTACTATGTCTATGTCTCACATATGCTTTCAAGTAAACACCTTGTGAGATCGTTTTTAATCGTGCGAAGATTTTACGAAACCGACACTTTTCATTTGTACAATTTACATTACTGCAAATCTCTTTAATATTCTCTTACACTTTTATGAAAAGCTTTCAAGTTCAAATTCTCTCCGAAACGGATTGAAAACATTTTCGTCGGAATCGGTTTTAAACAAAACAAAGTCTTTCGAATTCGCGAAAGTTTTCCATTGCACTAATTCACCCCCCCTCTTAGTGCCGCTCTTGATCCTAACAATTGGTATCAGAGCAAAGTTTACTCTCGTTTGGTTTAAAACCCAAGAGAGATGGCATTTGCCGGCAACCTAGAGGGCCATTCAATTATACGTCCGCCCATGTTCAATGGGATGGATTACACATTGGATGACTAGAATGAGGATCTTCCTAATTTCAATAGATTTTAAATTATGAAATATTATAGAAAATGACTTTCAAGAGTCTTCTCTTCCGATGAATGATTGGAATGAATTGGAGAAGAAGACTTTCGCTTTCAACGCAAAGGCTATGAATGTCATGTTTTATACATTAGATAAAAACGAATTTAATCGAGTATTGATTTGTGAAATGACTTTTGACATTTGACACACACTCGAAGTGACTCATGAGGGTACTAATAGAGTAAAAGAGTTAAAAGTTAATCTTTTAGTGCACACTTATGAGTTATTTCGGATGAAACCGAGTGAGACCATTGGAGACATGTACACCTGATTTACGGATGTTGTCAATGGTCTAAAAGGACTTGGTAAAGGTTTCTCAGATTTTGAACTCATTAATAAAGTTTTAAGATCTCTTCCAAAGAGTTGGAACTCTAAAGTAATGGTCATTCAAGAGGTCAAAGATCTAAATAATTTTCCTCTTGACCTATGAACTAATTGGGTAACTAATGACCTATGAAATGATATGTAAAGCTCATAAAGAGCTTGAGGACACCCTTCCAAAAAACAAGAAGGATATAGCATTGAGAACACAAGAAGACCACTTGAAAGAAAAACTCAAGTGATGAGGACTTTGATGATGACTTAGCACTCTTAACAAAGAAGTTCAAAAGATTCATAAAAAAAAATAAATTTAAAAATGATACTAAAAATAAATTTGAACCTAAGAAAGAATAAGTGATATGCTATGAATGCAAGAAGTCGGGACACTTCAAGAGTGAATGTCCCCAAGCAAAGAGGAGGCAACAAAAGAATAAGGCTCTCAAAGCTACATGGGATGACGTGTTGCATAAGTTCATGATGATGTGTTGCAAGTATTCATGATGAATATTGTAATGACTTGAATTCAGTTTGAATTCATGGTTCTATCAATATGGCATAATGATAGGAGGAGTTTGTTTAAACTCCGGGAGTTAAGTTTAACTCTGTCATCAAGTGGTTGTCATCATCAAAAAAGGGGAGATTGTTGAATCTCATATTTTGATAATAAAACCACTTGATATGTGTTTATGTTTTAATCTGTGTTTTGAGTGATGCAGGATGCTTCGATCAGGATGAGACAATTAAAGCAAGAAAAATCATGTTGTGCTAGAGGAACATGTTAGAAGATTGGACGTCGGGCTGGTGGATCGGTCGATGTATCGACAAAAGGCTTCGGGCCGTGGACTCGGGCATTCGACCAAGAAGAGCGGGTATTGTGCCAAGGATATCGGAGTTGCGGAGTCAACTGGCCAATTGGGCAATAGGCCGCAGGAGAGGACGATGCGCCGAAGAATCGGATGAAGCATCGAGGGACCAATGACATGTTGGACAACTTGGTTAATTGCTTAGGATTAATTGTCTCGATCTAAGTTTTGTTTTACATATGCATGATTAACTATGATGGAAGTAAGACATGCAGTAGGAGTTACGCCGGAGTCAAGACTATGATCATGTTGGGAGTTCGAGAGTTCGACGGAAGTCCGAACGGTCATTGGAGGTTCTGCAGGAAAAAATCCGAGAAGTCCAGGAGCTTGCCAAAGAAGCTCGTCGAAACTCGCCAAGTGGATCGTCGCAAGTCCAGGAGTTTGCAGGAAGTCCGTAGGAGCATCACCGAGGGTTCATCGGATGATCGACGGAAGTTCGCCGAAAGCTCACTAGAAGAAGCGATTGACGCACTTGAGCAAGTTGCAGTAAATGTCTTAAGAAATATCGTAGTTAGCACGATGATTAAGTTAGAAATGGGAGGTGATCCCATTAACTTAATCTGGGGGTAATTGGGCCCTTGACAGACCCAAATTGGGCCGAATGGATCAACCCATTCGGACCAGAATTCCTGCCAAGCGGTGGCACCGCTAGGGTCGGCGGTGGCACCGCCCAGGAGATGGTCTCCCAGGAAAGCTGGGCAGTGCAACCACCTAGGTCAGGCGGTGGCACCGCCTTGTAACGAACAAACTTCTAAACAAGATGTTGGATGTAATGCTTATGTATGTCCGTTGTCTTTTGGCATGTTCATGCCTTGTACAGCAGGTAGAGGGGCGGCCGAAGGCTAAATAGTCCCATGTTAGTTGGGTTGGTGGCCTCTTTAGGCTTGTAAATAAAGGTTGTGTCATGTGGACACGTGCGAGAGCTTTTCGGTCTGTAATTGACCATTTTACCCTTTGTTGTGCAACTATTCAGAGCTTATAAAGTCTGTTTGTAATTTGCATTGTCTATAAAGTGTTTTTCGGACATGTTTGCTTGTGGATCCCGATTGAGGCGTTCTCTTTAACCCGTTCTCTCTTTTGTTGGTCCTAAGGGACAATGGGAGGCTTCGGGGAGGCTGACCTTTGCGGACGGATGCGCGAGGGTGCCGCACGCCTTAGGCAAAACTAGCTAAGGTCGTGACATTATGGTATCAGAGCGGGACAAGCACTCATAGAAACACTTGACATGCAAATGTGGGGGACCTAGCGGGGCTGCGTTGAGGGCAGTCAGCAACGCGCGACCGTTTAAGGGAAAACGGGCATGGAGATGTAGGGAAAAGAGTCTCTCAGAGGAGCGGGCAGCTAACATTGGCATTCTGAGGAATGGCCAACCCTTCGCGCAAGAGTCACCACGAGAATAGGCAAGCTTGGAAGAATGCGGAGCGCACAAAGGTTGGGATGGCTGAGTTTGAGCTACAGCTCAACGTTGACAACTATACTTGATGGTGCTCTAGGCAAGCGAGGCGCTTGGCAAGAATGAGACCATCCAAGGTGGAATGAGTTGTTCAACGACCAAAAGAGTTATGCAAAGCTCACAGAGGTGAGGGGAATTGCTAACTCGAAGAATTTGGTACTCATGCATGGGCTTGTATACGGACGATGGAATGTTTGTGGCCATCCCAAAGCAACCGAGACTCGGCGCCATGGAGCATTGAAACTTTCTCTTCGGCATGCAAAGGATACGTCCGGAGGAGGCTGAAGTGTGCAACGAGTTTAGCATGTTGCTAGGCCTTGAGGGGTGCGGCGGTGGCTGTATTGACGTGGAGGCGCAATCTAGCAAGTGCGTTTGCAAGAGGCAGAACAATGCACAGTTTGTTCAGTAGATCGGAGTAGTCCAAGGGGATGGTGGTCTCCGAAACGAAGAGAGATGTTGCTCCAACGGGACAGTTATCTAGGAGGGATAAGTCTCGGCACTCCAGAGGGAGAATCATGTGAGACGGACTTCACATGTTGAGGTGGAGTACCTCACAAACAACAACTTCACGAAGCTCGATGGACTGAGCAAGCGACGAGGAGTTGTCGCATGATCTCGCTTGAGAGAATGCATTGGTGGATGCATTACGAGATCAAGTGGGGGAGCGACCTGAAGCAACTTAAATGAAGGCACACTTAAAGTCGATATGGAGATCGGACTCAAGGGAGGGCTGACCCGTGGAATGGAGGGCGCGAGGGCCACCATCGACTCAATGCAAAAACGAGGAGTGGAGCAACTTGGGTGTAACTTGGCGAAGTACCCAAGCCACATGAAGGGAGCTAGCATAGAAGTTGGAACATGGAGCAGAGGCACAGTGCTTTCCTTAGACAGAGGTTAAGGACATGAACTCTTGCAGAGGCAAGAGTAGGATCATGTTGTTCCATGGGTCCTTCTTTCTGACGGAGCGGACTCATCTTGCATGGTGCCAAAGACGAAGGGAGCTTCGCGGCACATGCATCTTAACTCGGAGAAGCATTTGATGGAGGAACTAAGGCGACTCAACTTGCGGAGGCGAAGCTGGGTTCAGAAGGCCTTAGCACGGGGCAAGAGGACGCAGAGGCGGGTACTCTTGAAGAATATGCCACAGTGTTGACATTCAAGTTGCCATGAAGGAAGCAGTGCGCAGCGAAGATTGTGCTGGTAGGGGCAGAGGCCCAGGATCCAAACAATGGTGCACAGATTACAGTGAAGTCGGTGGACTTCGAGAGCTACTAGGCGACGGACTGTCCTAGAGCGGTGCTTCATCTAGGTGTGACCCAGGAGTGGGTGGATGAAGGTCGATTGCTAGAGGAGCGAACAAAATCGAAGGTGGAAGGGACCCTACGATGTATTGGCAGAGGCCACAAATGGAGGGTTCACAATTCGAGTTTATTCCATAGGGATCAGAATGCAATAGAGATGTCACCAGGAGGCGACATGGTGTAGCGGATCGTGGTGGAACAGTTCGTGGCAATGCGACACACACGACATGTCCCGTGAGGGATGAGATCATATGGAGGTATGATCGGGAGCTACTGGGAGCTCCGCTTTGGTGAACAACACGACGGCAAGAAGGGCTATGGATTCAAGGAGTGAAGGCCATGGTACCGCAGAGGAGGGTCTTCCAGGCGTGCACCGAATTTTGCATCGGATGAAAACCTTGGTCATCAGCATATGGGGGCTGGGTTCCACCAAGGAAAAAGTTCGAATGCAAGTACCAGTGAGTTCCATGGGAGGGACTTGATCATGCAGAGGTATGATCGAAGCAGCTAGAGAGTTGGACTTCTCCAGAGCTCATATTCGCTTAAGGGAGCCCGACAAGTCAGAGGACAAGGTCGAGTAAGCGAACGTTGCTACCAAGGAAGCTAAGGAGAACTGAATCGGTGCAAACTCTACAACGTGATGGCAGAGGCCATGCATGGGAGTTGCAGTCTGTCTTTCCATCGACCAAACGGACTGCTTGGAGAACACAGAGGTGTTGAAGTAGGGGGTCGAAAGGGGCGAGGAAGCGACGACAAGTCCAGAGGGACTTAGCTACCCAAAATCAAGCATCAGTTAGAATGGAGGTGGACTCAGAGGAGTGCCACGGAGACATCTCTACTGATTGTGAAGAAAAGGGATACAGAGGCGAGGCGACAGATAGTAGGGCCATGGGCATGGCAGCGCCATGGTACCGCAGAGGCGGGACTTCCGTGCAAGTCATTGATCCCTTGCTCTCATGGAGGGAGAGCGCTTGGTCGTGAAAGGGGCCGAGGAGGTGGAGCATACAGAGGCAATCTCCAAGTACCGTGACAAGGCTGAAGGGCAGAGGCCAAGAAACTTCGTAAGACCGGTGTCAACAAGTTTCTCATCAAGATAGCCGTAAGTGAAGGACTTCGGGTCATGCAAGAGTGCACGACCAAGGAATGAAGCAGGCAGTACGCGGTGCTGTACCTTTGCTACTCAGTGGAGTAGGCGGCTGGGTTGATGGAGAAGACGGTACAATCCCAGAGGCGACCTCACCTATCAGAGAATTACTCCAAGTTGGGGTGAAAACTTCTCGCATTCCAGAAGTTCGATGGCATTGAGAAGGTGAATCATAGTAGCTAACTCAACGCAAGGAGTGCAAACACTTCAAGTGCTTCAGAAGTGTGAGCAAAGAGCAAGCGAAGACCAGTAACCAGCTCGATGCATGAAGTACAACCTCGAGGAGGCGGGCGAAGTCAAGTAACTTTTGCCTTCTCAACTCTTAAGAGAATGGGCGAAACTGAGTACCCCAATTCTCTTATCTATCCAGCATAGGAGCGCTGCACAAGTTCAAAGACCCTTCGAAGATAATGGAAGACAATAGTTGTCAAATCCTCACCAACGGTGATTAGTGCTACTGAGAGTAGATTGTCCGCCTCATTTCCCAACGAAATGCCAATCGAAAGCGGAAGTGATGCGAACCTACTTGGATGTGACAACTAACTGAAAGAAGAGTCAATGAGCAGATTTTGTGGAGGAAGGACCCAAAACTTCAGAAGTGTGCGAGGCGATGCTCGTTAAAGCTCCAACAAGCATCCACCCAGTTCAAGCAGCATGTGGAAATTTTGAGAGACTAGCGCAGTAAGGATGGTATTTTCCTTTATTTGGTGGATCCGCAGGAATCAACGAGGATCAATACAACTCAGCCAACCCCACACCAGAGTCAGAGTCATTGGCGAGTTGAAGCAGCATGGCAGATCAAAGGTTCGACTACTCCGAAACAGCAGCGGAGAGCAGCTGGGAGCCAGGAGGCGCATTGCAGCTGGAGTAGAAGATTGAAGACTCAGCAAAGGCGAAGAGTTGCAGTGTTCACAAAGGCTTCGACGAGGACGTCGAAGGGATAAGTGGGGGAGAATGTAATGGACAAACTTCTAAACAAGATGTTGGATGTAATGCTTATGTTTGTCCGTTGTCTTTTGGCATGTTCATGCCTTGTACAGCAGGTAGAGGGGCGGCCGAAGGCTAAATAGTCCCATGTTAGTTGGGTTGGTGGCCTCTTTAGGCTTGTAAATAAAGGTTGTGTCATGTGGACACGTGCGAGAGCTTTTTGGTCTATAATGGACCATTTTACCCTTTGTTGTGCAACTATTCAGAGCTTGTAAAGTCTGTTTGTAATTTGCATTGTCTATGAAGTGTTTTTCGGACATGTTTGCTTGTGGATCCCGATTGAGGCGTTCTCTTTAACCCGTTCTCTCTTTTGTTGGTCCTAAGGGACAATGGGAGGCTTCGGGGAGGCTGACCTTTGCGGACGGACGCGCGAGGGTGCCACACGCCTTAGGCAAAACCAGCTAAGGTCGTGACAGCTGGGCTCAGTCTCCGAGCGAGATTGGGCGGTGCAACCGCCCCTAATAGGCAGTGGAACCGCCCCTATCAGGCGGTGGCACCGCCCAAAGGCTCAGTCTCCGAGCTCTGCCAAGCGGTGCAATCGCCCTTGACAAGCGGTGGCACCGCCTAGAGGCTCAGTCTCCGAGCTCTATCAAGCGGTGCAACTGCCAGACCCTGGAATTCCGGGAGATGACAGTTTTGAGCTCGGAATTCAAACTCGCTTGGGGCCTATAAATACCCCACCCTTTCTTGCATGAAAGGGCACCGAAAGCTTGATCTTACTCTGTGATTTTAGAGCTCAAAAGTGTTGTAAAGTCTAGAAGTTCTCCTCCCTATTTTCTTCCAAGTTTTGATCTTTCAAGAGAGGAGAGAAAAGTTTGTAAGGGTTGTCTCCTAAGCCCATCAAAAGGAGTGAAACTGTAAAAGGGTGGTTGGCCTTCGCCTATTGAAGGAAGACCTCTAGTGGACGTTGGTGACCTCGTCGATGGAGGAAGCCAAAAGTGGATGTAGGTCAAGATTGACCGAACCACTCTAAATCTCGGTTTGCATTTACTTTGAGCATCTTATCTTTACTGCAAACCTCCTCAATAGCTTACTGTCTTTTGCTCATTTACGAAGGTGTTTCATAGTTAAGTATTTTCTGAATCGGGGTTAAGACGGAAATCGATTTTATCGTACGAACATCATATTTCAGTTTACGCTTATATTTTGATTTCTATCTTAACTGCAAACTGCCTTCCTTACTTTACTTCAAATACGTTTCCGTAATCTTTCAAAGTTATTATCTGCTCAAAATGACTTTTACGTCAAAATCGGATTTCAACGTACGAACGCAGTTTTAATCGTTGAAAGTTTTCCGCTGCACTAATTCACCCCCCTCCCCCCCCCCCTCTTAGTGCTCTTGATCCTAACAGGTACCACCACCTAACAGCATTAACTGCTAGTGGTACCACAGCATAGACAATACTTGGGAGGTCGAGCCTCAAGCGGTTCCACCACTAGCCCTGGTAGTGCCACCACTTGATGTGACTCTAAGTTATTGAGTGCATCAAACAGTAGGCCTAATTTAGCCTTAATTCAGGCCCAGTTGGCCCCTAATTGAGTTAGTAAGATTACTCTCCAAACTAACTCAAATTGACACATAACTATGATAATTAAGGCTAAAACAATTACAATATAAGCAATCTTAATTGTCCGTTATATCAATTGTTCATCCGAACTTCTGACGAACTCTCGGTGAACTCTTGACGAACTCCTACTGAGCTTTTGCTGCATCGTTTGAACCTTCAACATAATGCCCATTCCATCCATTCTCAATGCATAGTCCAATTCTTTCGACCCGATGCCTAATCTTTGACTCCGGCCCAACATCCGATTCTTTAATTATTTTATATTTTCATGATCGTAGTTAGTCCTGCATCACTTATCTCAACACATGGATTAGATAATAAATCAATTGATTTCATCATCAAAATTTAAGATCCAACAGGTCAGTTTTCTACGAAGGCAAGGCTCATATGACCTAGCCTACAATACCATAGTTATGCATTGTTCACCTCATCTCATTTCTTCTTAGACTCACTTACAATCATTATATGTGGAGCAATGTCTAGCATAAACAAACTATTATACAATGTTCCTTTCATGATGATCTTCTCATCTAATATAATGTTACACTAACTATCAAACATAAAATAGAAATAATATTTTTGATAATAGAAGGAACAAAATAACATGCATCCAATGCAATAATAGCTCCACCAGGTAGATGTAGGGTGACCTCGCCAATAGTCACTATAGCAACTTTTGCTCCATCGCCCATCTTGAGGTCCATCTCGTCTCTCGCCAATCCCTTAGGTCTTGCTAGAACTTGCAATGAATTGCAGATGTGATAAGTACTCCTGATATTTAATACCCATATGTTATCATAAGACTTTGACAAATGGAGATTGATCATGAATATACATTAAGCTTCTCTAAGCTTCTATTTTGCCCTCTTTGCAAGATACTCTTTGTAGTTCCTCTTCTAGTGTTCATCTTGTAGGGAAATCTAGGGGTGACATCACATGCGTAGTAGAAGAATAGAAAATAAAAACCCCAAATTTCATAAAAAGATGTTCATCGTCGTGCAAAGATTAGTGCACAAAAAACTCACGAAACTTAAATCCACGTGTGAGATAGTTGTGTTTCCTAGGGATATCGTATATCTCTAAATCTCTACAGATCTATAGGAGAGGATGAAGGAGGTCAAGCGTCCTCCTCTTGAGTAGTGATCTACATAGTAAGGCTGCGATGATGCCCCTCAAATAATTGCCTAAATCTTTACACCCACTATTTAAAAAGGAGAATGAGAGAGGAGAATAAGAAGTGACAACTAAGAAGCCTCCGGCCTATAGGTCTTTGGTTCCCTCCTATTTAATGGATCTTGCCCTATTGCGTATTGGATCTCCATCCAACTACCCAAACCTCTTAGATTAGAGGCTTATATCTCATTGGCTCTTATTATATCTCATTCATAGGATCCAATAATTCAAGGACTTATTGGATATCAAATAAGATAGGGGCTCCGACAGAAATCTCATATTCAAACCTCTACTCGTCGTAATGCCTACCATATATGTGTGACCCTCTAGGCCCAATATTGAGTTGGTTGTGAGTCGTACCTATCAGAACTCCTTTTGGCTCAGTGAATTATTATCTCTATAATAATTCACTCGACTCATCGACTACGAAAGTACTAAGCTACTACGCTATAGCCCCTAGACTATACAGGGGAATCCAATCATTTGGACTTATCTATCCTCAATTACCATATACCTATAGTCCCTCATCCACCTAATATCTTAGAGACCGTATACTGGGCATTGGACTGTTAGACCCATATGGTTTCTACTCGAGTCTCGCTCTAATCGGATTCTCTTGGAGAACTCTTTCTCTCTCAATCTGAATACCCTCACTAGAGATTTGTCTGAGCAAGAACACATAGAATATTCTTCTCATGATAATGAGAGCAGATGATCCTTTATTGACACTCAATAACCCTCATAAAGTTGACTGCCACTCCCAATGACCGGCTATGTTAGATCTGAAATTTCCAAACCTATAAGTCCAGTATCAAAGAGTGGAGTACTCATACATAACATCCTTAGTGACTCAAGTCTAAGGACTATTTGTTGAATCTCAGATTTTGATGATTAAACCAATTGTTAGTGTTTATGATTTGATATGCGTTTTGAGTGATGCAGGACTAGCTTCGATCATGAAGAGATAATTAAATTAGGAAGAATCAATGTTAGGCCGGAGTGGAACCGTTGAATCTTGAATTTTGATGATGAAACTAATTGATAAGTATTTATGATTTGATATGCGTTTTGAGTGACGTAGGAAGCTTCGATCAAGAAGAGACATTTAAAGCAGGAAGAATCATGTTGGACCGGAGAAACATGTTAGAAGATTGGATGTCGCACCGAAAGATCGGTCGACGTATCGACAAAAAGCTTCGGGCCATGGATTCGGGCATTGAGCTAAGAAGAGCGGATATTGCGCTAAGGATATCAGAGTTGCGGAGGTCAACTGGCCAATTGGGCAATAGGCCGCAAAAGAGGACGATGCGCTAAAGAATCGGACGAAGCGTCGATGGACCAATGACATGCCGGACAACATAATTCATGCTTAGTAATAATTGTCTAGATCAAAGTGTGTTTTTATGTGTGCAGGATTAACTACGATAGCAAGGCATAAAGCAAAATGAAGTCCTAGAGTCAAGAACATGATTTCGTTGGGAGTTCGAGAGTTCTTCGGAAGTCCGGACGTTTAATGGAAGTTCTATCGGAATTGATCAAGAAGTCCTGAACCTTACCAAAGAAACTCATCAGAACTCGCCAAGAAGATTGTCGTGAAGTCTAGGAGCTTACCAAGAGTCCGCCGGAACATTGCCGAGAGATCGTCGAAAGATCGCCGGAAGAAACTAGACTTAATTTGCTTAGAATATGTCTTAGGAATCATAGTTAGCATATAATTAGAGTTGGGATTAGGAGGTTATCCCATCAACTCTGTTAGGGACCAGCTGGGCCTGAAGTTGGGCTAGTTTGGGCCAATTCAAGACCTAACCAGGATGCTGAAAGTTTGGCCGGCGGTGGCACCGCTTGGGAGACTCAGTCTCCCAGGTGGTCTAGGCAATGGTACTAGCAAGACTGGGTGGTGGTACCGCTGGCAGTAAATGCTGCCAACGGTGGTACCACCCTTGTCAAGCGATGGCATCACCAGAGCTTGGTCTCTGAGCTTTGTTAGGCAGTGGTACCGCCCAGACTGGGCAATGGTACCACCCAACACAAGCGGTGGTACCTCCCATACCCAAAAAACCTGGGATGAGATATTTTTAGGCTACAAGTTTGAATCAACTTGAGGCCTATAAATACCCCTCTCATCCCTGGTTAACATACACAAGACTTAAGAGTAAAAATAGAAAGAAACGCTATTGCAATCTTGTGTGAACTCCTCTCAAAAGTTCTAAGTGTTAGAATAGTTTGAGAGAGGAGTAAGTGGGGGTGTAAGAGTTATCTCCTAAACCCGGTAAAAGGAGAATCGAGTTGTAAAAAGTGGTTGGTCTTCGCCTATTAAAGGAAGACCGATAGTGGATGCCAGTGGCCTCGACGGAAGAGAATTGACGGAGTGGATGTAGGTCACGACGACCGAACTATTAGGATCAAGAGCACTAAGAGGGGGGGGGGGGGGGGTGAATTAGTGTAGCGGAAAACTTTCGACGATTGAAACTGCGTTCGTACGTTGAAATCCGATTCCGACGTAAAAGTCGTTTTGCGCAGATAATAACTTTGAAAGCTTACGGAAACATATTTGAAGTAAGGTAAGGAAGGCAGTTTGTAGTTAAGATAAATAGCATAAAGGAAATGCAAACCAGATTTTAGAGTGGTTCAGTCAAACATGACCTACATCCACTTTCGGCTACCTCCTCCGACGAGGTCACCGACGTCTACTAGAGGCCTTCATTCAATAGGCGAAGGCCAACCACCCTTTTACAGTTTCACTCATTTTGACGGGCTTAGGAGACAACCCTTACAGAATTTCTGTTGAATCTCATATTTTAATGATGAAACCACTTAATATGTGTTTATGATTTAATCTGCGTTTTAAGTGACACAAGATGCTTCGATCAGGATGAGACAATTAAAGCAGGAGGACTTGACATTGCGTCGGAGGAGATCACGTCAGGATATTGGACAGTAGAACGCTTCGGACGTCGGGCATCGGGCCAAGGAGAGCGGAATTGAGCCAAGGATATCGGGGTTGCGGAGGTCAACCGTCGATTGGGCAATAAGCCGCAAGAGAGGATGATGCGCTGAAGAATCAGACGAAGCGCCAACCAATGATGTGCCGGGCAACATAATGTCAATTCACGTTGTAATAATTGTCTAGATCGGAGTAGAGTTTTGGCTTGTGTGTGCAGGATTAACTACGATAATGACGAAGATATAAAGCGAAATAAAGTGTCAGAGTCAAGCGCGAAGGATTCGTTGCGAGTTCGAGAGTTCGACGGAAGTCTGAAGGTTCGTCGGGAATACTGTCGGAACTAGCCAAGAATGAGTAGGGAGCTTGCCGAAGGGTTTTTCGGAAGCTCGTCGGAAAGTTCGTTGGAAGTTCGCGGAGCTCACCGAGAAAGATCGGAGCTTGCCGAAGAAGCTCGTTGGAACTCGCCAAGATCAAATCGTGAAGTCTAGGAGCTTGCCGAGAGTCCACAGAATGGTTTCTGAGAGTTTATCGGAAGACCGCCAAAAGTTTGTCGGAAGAAGTCTTAACTTATGGACTTTGTAATAGCTTAGGAAATGTCTTTAAATTCATAGTTAGTATGTTAATTAGGGTTAGGATTATGTGTTAATCCTATAACCCAAGTAGGGGCCAATTGGGCCCGAGTTCGGACTGGTTTGGGCCAAGTTTGGAGCCCAACTAGTGAGTTGAAATGGTGTCGGCGGTGGCACCGCCAAATTAGGCGGTGGCACCATTTAGAACCCGAGAACCGAGCGGTGGCACGGTTGGATTGAGCGGTGGCACCACCCATCACCCGAGATGTCCGACGGTGGTACCGTCGGACTAGGCGGTGGCACCACCAGTACACTGTTAGTGTCATACCTTAACAGGCGGTGGCACCGCTAGCCTCGGAAACCCAAGAGAATTCAAAATTTGGAGCCCAAATTTGAATCCTCTTAGGGCCTATAAATACCCCTCAATTCTCAGCTGAGATTACAACCTTTGAGAAGCAAGAGATTGAGATAAAGGTCTTAGCAAAGCCTTTAGCAAGTTTTTGTTTTTAATAGCTTGAGTGTTCACCTTCCTCTTTCTCTTTGAAAATGTGTAAGAGTGTGAACCACTTGTAAAAGGTTGTAAGAGGGGTATTTGTCCTTCCCTTTCAAAGTGATTTGCTCGTGGAAGTTGGGAGCCTTTTCGAAGAAGGCTTCGTAAGTAGATGTAGGTCATTTTGACCGAACCACTTTAAATTGGTGTGTTCTCTGGTTTGCATTTACTTATTGCTATTTACCTTACTACAAACCTTCATACGTGCTTTACTTTCTCATTACTTTTGTTGCACACCTTTACGAACACACTTTCAGGATAAGCACTTCTGAGTTCAGTTTTTTATCGTACGAAAGATTTTTCCAAAACCGAAGTTTTAATCCGCTGCACTAATTCACCCCCCCCTCTTAGTGCCGCTCAGATCCTAACAATTGGTATCAGAGCCACAGTTTTCTACTTTGGTTTAACACCCAAATAGAAATGGCTCTTTACGGCTTTCAAGAGGGTCACTCTCTCATTCGTCATCCCTTTTTCAATAGGACAGACTATACTTATTGGAAAACTCGAATGAGAGTTTTCTTACTTTCTTTGGATTTGAATTTATGGCACATAGTCGAAAATGGATTTGAAATATCTTCTCTTCCAATGAACCATTGGAATGATTTGGAGAAGAAGATGTTTTCTTTAAACGCAAAGGCTATGAATGCTTTATTTTGCGCTTTGGACAAAAATGAGTTCAATCGGATTTCTACATGCGAAACGGCTTTTGATATTTGGTGAACACTTGAAATCACGCACGTGTAGAGTCAAAGACTCGAAAGTTAACATTTTATTACATGATTTTGAGCTTTTTTGAATGCAACCAAGCGAGACTATAGGCGACATGTACACCCATTTCACGGATATCGTCAATAATCTAAGAGTTCTTAGTAAATCTTTTTCAAATTTTGATCTCGTAAGAAAGATCTTAAGATCCCTTCCAAAAAGGTGGGATCCTAAAATAACCGCAATACAAGAAACAAAAGATTTAAATATTTTTTCACTTAAAGAACTAATTGGTTCATTGATGACATATGAAATGGTGCATGATACACATGATGAACATGATAAACAAAATCACCTTCCAAAGAACAGGAAGGATTTGGAACTCCGGACAAATGAATACCACTTGAGCGATGACTCAAGTGATGAGGACAATGATGAACTTGAACTTCGAACACTAAATCTTAATAAGTTTATTAAACAAAAATCTAAAATAAACAATAAACTTAAACGGAGGAAGAGGCCAAAGAAGAGGAAGACAACCAAGGATGAATCAAAAACTTCCAAAGGTGAAACGACGAATTGGGCTTTGACGAGCTTCGACTACAAGGTAAGTAACTCAACTCTCTTGAATTATTTTGAAATTACATAATACTTTTCATGAGTTATTTTTAATTTAGTTTAGGATTAATTTTCTTAAAAATTACATAAAAATAAAAAAAAAAATAGAAATCATGCTTATCATTCTAGTAATTTCGAAAATAATCATGAAAATTGTATGTTTATGATAAACAAAATGATTTTGATTAAAAATGCCTTATGAAATATGATATCATGCCTAATAAATTTATTTTTTGAAGCTATGCATGATGATGATGAGTTTTGGGTAATTTATAGTTTATTGATTATTGATGATTTCCATAATGATCTTTTACGATTTATGGATTATCAATTTATACCATGATGAAAGTTGCTTTCGAAAATGATGCACGGCTTTTGTATGCAAACTAAGCATGAAAAGATAGATTCACCTAAAAGAAAAATGTATGACTACAACAAATAACAAATGATTTTAGTTGAAAATACTTTATACTCAATGAAACCATCGATGAATATGCTTTATGTTTAATAGTTTCTTTGGCTTATATGCTCTATCATGATAAATATTTTAAAAATAAATAAAATCATGATTTGAAGTAATGCATAATGATCATGCTTAATGATGCATTTTTTGATTTGACATAAAAGTGGCTTTAAAAAATGATGTATGTTTTGATTTGACATAAATGAAATAGGCATGCTTATATTAAATAGTGAAGTGTCATGTTTGACAATTGTATACTTAATGATGCATAAAGTTGTAATAAAAATATTAATATTTTAATACTATGATTTGACGATTTTATGCATGACATTGTAAAGTTATATATAATGATGCATAATGATGAAATTGTGTAATAAAAATATTAAACATTTTGAAACCATGTTTTAGTGTCATGCATATTGATCATGCTTAATAAATTTCGAAATTATGCATGATGAATCTTACGATTTATGGATTATTGATTTTTACCATAATGAAAGTACCTTATTGATCTTTGTTATAATAAATCTTACTCTTTCGGTTTTAAACATGATACATGTTTTTATTTAGCATAAATGAAACAAAATCATATGTTTTAAAATAATCGAAAAGAGGAAAACATTCTTGAAAATTATTTTGCTCAATCTTATTGATTTTGATGAATCCATTTGTATCATCTTTATGAATCTCTTGGATTTTGATAATGATTTTGATGATTTAAATTTGAATATTTTTTTATCGAAATCACTATCTTGATCTCTTAAAATTTATAACATGAAATCCTTTATGAATCAAGATTGTTTTCTATTTAAAAGGAGATTTGTCGAAATGTTTCATAGTCTTTTAGTATTCATGATCTTGATAATTATGTTTTGAAACTTTATGTAAACCAAGAATGTTCATCATGATTCTCTCTTTGAATATTTAAAGAGGAGAATTTTCTAGATGAATCATGATTTTGATGATTGAATATTTGATGTGCATGAATTGAGATCTTGCTCTCCTACTATTCTTTTTGCTATTCACCAAAAGGAAGACTAATTCTAATAAACCATGATATGCTATATGAATTTTATTGTATTCATGAAGTAATATCTCATCACTAATTTTTGTTTATATTCCTTCATGTGATGATATGAATGTATGAAACACTTATGATATGATTTTTTATACAATTCCATGTATTCGTGAAATATTTATCTCATCACCCAATTAATTCCTATTGATACTCCTAATGTGATGAAGTGAAATTATGCATGAAATACAAATGGGAAGAAGTTTTGATCATGATATAATTTGATAAATTGATACCATCATGATATGAAACATTTATGATTTGCAATGATGTATGCAATACTTGTGCTTTCTAATTATGATGTGATGTATTACATATGATGTAAATCATGATTTAAAATACTATGAGTTGTTGCTAAAATGATGTATTATAAATATTGATTTAATGTTTTGTATCATGAATACTCTAAATGATGAATGTTTGGTATCATGATCAAAATGTTGATAAATAGTTACAAATTTTAGTATCATGTATGATATCCTCATAATGTTGATCGATTTATTCAATATCATGCATGAATGAATATAAGATTTTTGAAAATGTGCATATTCTAATTTAAAAATATGATGATGCATAAATAAGATTGATACTTACCTTTTTCATAATTGATGTAAAGGGTCTTCCCTTCTTTTTGACAATGACAAAGGGGGAGATAGCTAGCTTGCACAAGTCAAGAAGATGCAAAAACTTGATTGCTAGCTTGCCTATCTTAAGTAGCAAAGATTGCTAACTTGCTTATTTCAAAAAGCAAAAGTTGTCTTCTTGAACATCGCTATCTTGCCTATCTCAATAAGCAAGACTTGCAACCTGCACATTACAATAGGAAGCAAGAATCGATAGCTTACCCACTTCAACAAGAAAGCTATCTTGTATTTGCTTTCAAAATTTTTACTAGCTTGTATGTTGTAAAACTTGCTCACTTTTTCAAGCACTTTGCTAGCTTGCACTTTGTAAAGGAAGCAAAAATAGCACTTCTCAAAAGAGAAGAAAGAACTTACTATCTTGAACATCACAAAAATTTACTACCTTACATGATGTAAAATTTGCTAACATCACTATCTCAAAAGAGTTGCTATCTCAAAAAAAAGCAAATGTGCTATCTTGCCTATCTCAAAATACAAAACATGCTAACTTATTACGGAAGCAAAATTGCTAGCTCAAACATTGCAAAGGAAGCAAAAATTTGCTAGCTTGAAACTTGCATATCATGGAAATTGCTAGCTTGTAGTCTAAAGAGAAGCAATTAGTTGTTATCTCAAGAAAAGCAAACATGCTAAACTTACACATCTTTAATTGTTAGATTGCATGATGATAAAATTTGATACTATGTTTTTCATGCAATGTATGGAACTTTTTATCGCTAAACACATAAGAGTAGGAACTTCTCCTTTTTGTTGATGACAAAGGGGGAGAAGTATGATGACATGACATGTTATGCATAAGTTTATGATGACATGTTGCTTGGATTCTTGAATCCAAGAGTTTCTATTAATAAGCCATATTGATAGGGGGAGTTTGTTTAAACTCTGGGAGTTAAGGTTAACTCTGTCATCAAGTGGTTGTCATCATAAAAAAGGGGGAGATTGTTGAATCTCGTATTTTGATGATGAAATCACTTGATGTGTGTTTATGATTTAATCTACGTTTTGAGTGACATAGGATGCTTCGATCAGAATGAGACAATTAAAGCAGGAGGAATTGACATTGCGCCGGAGGAGATCACGTTAGGATATTGGACGGCAGAATGCTTCGGACGTCGGGCATCGGGCCAAGGAGAGCGGAATTGCACCAAGGATATCGGGGTTGCAGAGGTCAATCGTCAATTGGGCAACAAGCCGCAAGAGAGGACGATGTGCTGAAGAATCGGATGAAGCGCCAACCAATAAAGTGCCGAGCAATAGAATGTCAATTCACGTTGTAATAATTGTCTAGATCGGAGTAGAGTTTTGGCTTATGTGTGCAGGATTAACTATGATAACGATGAAGACATAAAGTGAAACAAAGTGTCAGAGTCAAGCACGAAGGATTCGTTGCGAGTTCGAGAGTTCGACGAAAGTCCGAAGGTTCGTCGGGAATGCTGCCGGAACTAGCCGAGAATGAGTAGGGAGCTTGTCGAAGGGTTTTTCGGAAGCTCGTCGGAAAGTTCATTGGAAGTTCGCGGAGCTCACCGAGAAAGATCAGAGCTTACCAAAGAAGCTCGTTGGAACTCGCCAAGATCAAATCGTGAAGTCTAGGAGCTTGCTAGGAGTCCGCAGAATGGTTTCCGAGAGTTTATCGGAAGACCGCCGAAAGTTCGCTGGAAGCTCGCCGAAAGAAGTCTTGACTTGTAGACTTTGTAATAGCTTAGGAAATGTCTTTAAATTCATAGTTAGCATATTAATTAGGGTTAGGATTATGTGTTAATCTTATAACCCAAGTAGGGGCCAATTGGGCCCGAGTTCGAACTGGTTTGGGCCAAGTTTGAAGCCCAACTAGTGAGCTGAAATAGTGTAGGCGGTGGCACCGCCTAGAACCCGAGAACCAAGCGGTGGCACCGCTGGACTGAGCGGTGGCACCGCCTAGCACTCGAGAGGTTTGGCGGTGGCACCGCCAGCCTCGGAAACCCAAGAGAATTCAAAATTTGGAGCCCAAATTTAAATCCTCTTGGGGCCTATAAATACCCCTCAATTCTCAGCTGAGATTACAACCTTTGAGAAGCAAGAGATTGAGATAAAAGTCTTAGCAAAGCCTTTAGCAAGTTTTTGTTTTCAATAGCTTGAGTGTTCACCTCCCTCTTTCTTTTTGAAAATTTGTAAGAGTGTAAACCACTTGTAAAAGGTTGTAAGAGGGGTATTTGTCCTTCCCCTTCAAAGTGATTTGCTAGTGGAAGTTGGGAGCCTCTTTAAAGAAGGCTTCGCAAGTGGATGTAGGTCATTTTGACCGAACCACTTTAAATTGGTGTGTTCTCTGGTTTGCATTTACTTATTGCTATTTACCTTACTGCAAACCTTCATACGTGCTTTACTTCCTCATTACTTTTGTTGCACACCTTTACGAACACACTTTCAAGATAAGCACTACCAAGTTCGATTTTTTATCGTATGAAAGAATTTTCTAAAACTGAAGTTTTAATCCGCTGCACTAATTCACCCCCGCCTCTTAGTGCCACTCCGATCCTAACAATTTCTCTCCTCTCTTGAAAGATCAAAACTTGGAAGAAAAAAGGGAGGAGAGCTTCTAGTCTTTATAACACTTTTGAGCTCTAAAAATCACAAAGTAAGATTGGATTTTCAGTGCCTTTGGTTTCCCTTTCATGCAGGAAAGGGTGGGGTTTATATAGGCCCCAAACTGGTTTGAATTTGGAGCTCAAAAATGTCTTTTTCTGGATTTTCGAGGTCCTGGCGGTACTACCTCCTGACTGGGGCGGTACAACTGCTTGGCAGCTCGGAGATTGAGCCTCTGGGCGATGCCACCGCCTGATAGGGGTTGTTGCACCGCCCAATCTCTCTTGGAAACTGAGCCTAGGCGGTGCCACCGCTTGATTGGGGTGGTTGCACCACCCAGTCTCGCTCGGAGACTGAGCCCAGGCGGTGCCACCACCCAGCTTTCTTAGGAGACCATCTCTTGGGCAGTGCCACCGCCGGCAGGAATTCTGGTCCGAATGGGTTAATCCATTCGGCCCAATTTGGGTCTATCAAGGGCCCAATTGCCCCTAGATAAGTTAATGGGATCACCTCCCATTCCTAACCTAATCTGCATGCTAACTACGATATTTCTTAAGACATTTACTGCAACTTGCTCCGGTGCGTCAATCGCTTCTTCCGGCAAGCTTCCGACGAACATCCAATGAACCTTCGGCGATGCTCCGGCGGACTTTCGGTAAACTCCTGGACTTGTGACGATCCACTTGGCGAGTTCCGACGAGCTTCTTTGGCAAGCTCCTGGACTTCTCGGATTTGTTCCCGCAGAACCTCCGATGATCGTCCGGACATCTGTCGAACTCTCGAACTCCCAACGTGATCATAGTCTTGACTCCGCTGTAACTCCTACTGCATGTCTTACTTTCATCGTAGTTAATCCGGTTGAATCTCGTATTTTGATGATGAAACTACTTGATATATGTTTATGATTTAATCTGCGTTTTGAGTGACGCAGGATGCTTCGATCAGGATGAGACAATTAAAGCAGGAAAATCATGTTGTGCCGAAGGAACATGTCAGAAGATTGGACGTCGGGCCGGTGGATCGGTCGACGTATCGACAGAAGGCTTCGGGCCGTGAACTCGGGCATCGGGCCAAGAAGAGCGGGTATTGTGCCAAGGATATCGGAGTTGCGGAGTCAACTGGCCGATTGGGTAATAGGCTGCAGGAGAGGACGATGCGCCGAAGAATCGGACGAAGCGTCGAGAGACCAATGACATGTCGGACAACTTGGTTAATTGCTTAGGATTAATTGTCTCGATCGAAGTTTTGATTTGTTGTGCAGGATTAACTACGATGAGAGTAAGACAAGCAGCAGGTGTTGCGCCGGAGTCAAGATCATGATCACGTTGGGAGTTCGAGAGTTCGACGGAAGTTCGGATGGTCGTCGGAGGTTCAGCGAGAACAGATCCGAGAAGTCCAGAAGCTTGCCAAGCGAAGCTCGTCGGAACTCGCCAAGTGGATCGTCGCAAAGTCCAGGAGTATGCCGGATGTCCGCAGAAGGATCACCGAGGGTTTATCGGATGATCGACGGAAGTTCGCCGGAAACTCGCCGGAAGAAGCGATTGACGCAACGGAGCATAGCTGCAGAAGTTGTCTTAGAGTTAATCGTAGTTAGCACGATGATTAAGCTTGAAAATGGGAGGTGATCCCATTAGCTTAATCTTGGGGCAATTGGGCCCCTGAAAAGATTCAAATTGGGCCGAATGGAGCGAACCATTCGGACCCTGATTGCACTAGGCGGTGCAACCGCCTAGGACAGGAGGTGCAACCGCCTGGGCTGCGGGACTGGGCGGTGCAACCGCCCCAGCCAGGCAGTGCAACCGCCCAGGCCATGTCTTCCAGCGGGACTGGGCGGTGCAACCGCCCCAGCCAAGAGGTGCAACCGCCCAGGGCTCAGTCTCCAAGCGAGACTGGGCGGTGCAACCTCCTCTGTCAAGAGGTAGCACCGCCAGAGCTCAAGTTTCGAGCTCTGCCGAGAGGTGCAACCTCTTTGGACAGGAGATGCATCGCCTAAGCTCGGTCTTCGAGCTCTGGCAGAGAGGTGCAACCACCTCTGGCAGAGAGGTGCATCAGCCTGAGCTCAGTTTCGAGCTCTGCCAGGTGATGCAACCACTGAGCTCAGTTTCGAGCTCTGCCAGGTGATGCAACCACCGAGCTCAGACTTCGAGCTCTGCCAGGCGATGCAACCACTGAGCTCAGTCTTCGAGCTCTGGCAGAGAGGTGCAATCGCCTGAGCTCAGTCTTCGAGCTCTGCCAGGCGGTGCCACCTCTCCAGTCAAGAGGTGCAACCGCCTGATCCCGGAATTCCAGGATTTGATCGTTTTGAGCTCCAAATTTGAATTGGGTTGGGGCCTATAAATACCCCACCCATTCAACACTGAATTGACAAAAGATTCACACCGAATTCTTGATCTTTTCAGTGATTCTAAGAGCTCAAATTTGTGTAAAGTCCTAAAGTTCTCCTCCTTCTGTTCTTCAAGTCTTGAGTTGTAAAGAGAGGAGAGATAGGATCTGTAAAGGTTGTCTCCTGAGCCTGTCAAAAGGAGAGAAACTGTAAAAGGGCAGTTAGCCTTCGCCCATTGAAGGAAGGCAGCTAGTTGACGTCGGTGACCTCGTCGGAGGAGGAAGCCAAAAGTGGAGTAGGTCAAGACTGACCGAACCACTCTAAATCTCTGGTTTGCTTTTACCTTGAGCACTTTATCATTACTGCAAACCTCCTACATTGCTACTGCCCTCTGCGCCTTTACGAACGAGTTTCTAAGCTCTGATCTTTCAGAATCTGCATTCAAACGTAAATCGTGTTTTCGTACGATCTTCACACTGTAGTTTACGCTTACATTCGGATTCCATTTATAACTGCAAATTGCTTTCTACGTAAAACGCTTTTCAAGGTTCAAAACTGCTTTTAGACGCAAAACTACATTTAGACGTAAAATTACGTTTAGACGTAAAACTGCGTTTAGACGCAAAACTGCGTTTAGACGTAAAACTGCGTTTAGACGTAAAACTGCGTTTAGACGCAAAACTGCGTCTAGACGTAAAACTGCGTTTTGACGTAAAACTGCGTTTGGACGTAAAACTGAGTTTCGACGCAAACCGCGCTTAGACGCAAACTGCGCTTAGACGCAAACTGTGCTTAGACGCAAACTGCGCTTAGACGCAAACTGTGTTTAGACGCAAACTGCGCTTAGACGCAAACTGCACTGTGATTCTGCTTTTATATCGAAAACATTTTTTATCGGACGAACGCAGCTTTAGCTTTTAAATTGCTGTAAGATTTCCGCTGCACTAATTCACCCCCCCCCCCCCCTCTTAGTGCTCTCGATCCTAACAATTGGTATCAGAGCGGGGTATTTCTCATTTCGGATTTACACCCGAGAGAAATGACTTTTCAAGAGGGCTGTTCGGTCTTTCGTCCACCGTTCTTTAACGGATTGGACTACACTTATTGGAAAACTCGAATGAGAGTTTTCTTAATTTCTCTAAATCTGGATTTATGGAATATCATTGAAAACGGTTTTCAACTTCCCTCCAAACCGATGAACGAATGGTCGGATTTGGAGAAGAAGAATTTTTCTTTAAACGCAAAGGCTATGAATGCCTTATTTTGCGCATTGGACAAAAATGAGTTCAATCGGATTTCTACGTGTGAAACGGCTTTCGATATTTGGCGCACTCTTGAAATCACGCACGAGGGAACTAGTAGAGTCAAAGACTCGAAAGTTAATATTTTACTGCTTGATTTCGAGCTTTTTCATATGAAACCAAGCGAAACCGTTGTTGACATGTACACCCGTTTTACGGATGTCGTCAATGGTTTAAAATCACTTGGTAAAAGCTTTTCGGATTTTGAACTCGTTAACAAAGTTTTGCGCTCACTTTCTAAAACTTGGGATTCAAAAGTAACTGCTATTCAAGAATCGAAAAACTTGAACCATTTTCCACTTGAAGAACTAATTGGTTCATTGATCACATATGAAATGACGTGCAATGCACGTGAAGAACTTGAGAACCACCTTCCAAAGAACAGGAAGGATTTGGAACTCTGGACAAATGAATGCCACTTGAGCGATGACTCAAGTGATGAGGACAATGATGAACAAACCAACCTTCCAAAGAACAGGAAGGATTTGGGACATAGAACATTTGAAGACCACTCGAGCATAAGCTCAAGTGATGGTGAACTTAAACTACAAATGAAACGAAAATTAAAAAGCAAAAAGAATGGAACTACTTGCTTTAAACGCAAGAAGAAGAACAAAAATTGGGATGAATCGAGCTCATCTGAAGACGAGAAAGTCAACAAAAGCGAGGCGACAAAATACGCCTTACCAGCCTACGATGTTGAGGTAATTAAAATGCCTTTGGTTTATTTTGAAATTACTTGATGCTTTCATGATATATTTTCTTTTTTAGTTTAGAATTAATTTTCTTAAAAATTACATGTTTAAAAATAAAAATACAGAAATTATGATCATGCTGATAATTTCGAAAATAATATTATGATAAACAAACAAAATGATTTTGATCATGGTTAAGAAGTAATAATGTGTATCATGTTTGATTAACATTGTTGAATGAAATCACGTTTGATTTAAAGTAATGCATAAAGATGTAATATGAAATGGTTATTAACAATTTTATGCATGTGATTTTAAGTTATCCATGATCATGAGCTTGCTTGATCTTCTTGACTTAATTTCAAGATCTATAGCAAAAATCATGTTTGAATATATGAAAGTGTTAATTCCATTTTCGGATTCACTTAACAATTGGTATCCTAACAATCGGATTTTCTCATACACTTATGAAAAATATTTTTCTAAAATGGATTTGATGAAATGATTCATGCTTATAAACTCCATCTTGAAATATGAATGATAGTGTTTTTGCTTGCAAAGATTTGTTTCACATTCATATCTCCTATGATTCGTGTGCAGAAAAAGAATTTATAAATCATAACACAATGTGATTTCTTATGCAAAAATAAAGTGCTTTTGTGATTCTTTGCTAAAGAGAATAATTATTAAAATCATGATCTTGATAACATGAAGCTCTTTATAAATCAAGATCGTTCATTATATCAAAAAGGAGTTCTTCAAATGAAATGCAATTCAATGAAGTGTCATATTGATATCTTGAAACTTGGAATATTTTAAAATGTGATCTTGATAAGAATGTTTCAAGTTGCTCTTTGTACTATATCTTTTCGAATGAATCATGAGCCTTGATATCATATATTTCATAATACAAGATTTCTTTGCCTTATGTCTTGAACTTTAATGCTTATCTTAATTTGGCATATAAAGACTAAGGCATGCTTAGATGAAAAAGAATCTCTTAAAAAAAATGCTTTTCCCATCTGATCGAGATTAATGATTTCATGATATTTTGTGAATCTCGAAATTAATTTTAATGACTAGATTATGAATTTCAAATTAATAATTTGATTTGAATAAGTTTTATCTAAATCATAATCTTGATCTTGCAAAATTGAAGTCACAAATAATATATTGTGGTATTCATGGATTGAAACATTGTATGCTTAAATTAATCATTCTCCTATGTTTCAAAAATTCCTTAAAAGCCTTATGTGATGATTGAAAACTAACTTGCTTTATGATGAATCAGGAATCATGACTTGATCTATGATGTAAATGCCTTGAAATGATTAAAATATTTAACACTTTTATACTCTTCCCCCTGCTTTCTTCTTGTTTTCAATGATAAAATGGGGAGAAGTTTTGATCATGCATGGTAGGATATAATTTGACAAAATTGATACCATCATGATATGAAACATTTATGATGTACAATTATGCATGCAATACTTGTGCTTTCTAAATATGATGTGATGTATTCATATGATGTAAATCATGATTTAAAATGCTATGAGTGCCAAGTTACACATTTTAAGAAGAAATTGTTATATTGAAATATTAATGTAATCATGAATGGTGATATGATATCATGCATGTAATACTTCAATTTATGATAATAATACATGCAATGATAAAATATTCATGATGAAAAATTATCTTGACATTCATAACTTGATTATTCATCATTTGTCATGATTTTGAAATCATTCTAAAAGGAAAAGAGAACTACAAAACTGTATTCTCTCTTTCATTTTTACAATGACAAAGGGGGAGATAGTTAGCTTGTACAAGTCAAGAAGATGCAAAAACTTGATTGCTAGCTTACCTATTTTAAGAAGCAAAGATTGCTAACTTGCTTATTTCAAGAAGAAAAATTGTCTTCTTGAACATCACTATCTTGAATATCTCAAGAAGCAAAACTTGCAATTTGCACATTGCAATAGGAAGCAAGAATTATGAGCTTACACAAGAAAGCTATCTTGCATTTGCTTTCGAAATTTTTGCTAGCTTATATGTTGTGAAACTTGTATATCGTAAAAATTGCTAGCTTGTTGGTCTAAAGAGAAGCAAAAAGTTGCTATCTCAAAAGAAGCAAATATGCTATCTTGCCTATCTCAAGAGGCAAAAATGCTAACTTGCGCATCTAGCAAAGTGAGCAAAATTTTCAAGAAGCAAGAGTTGCCTTCTTGAACATCTCTAATTTGCTAGCTTGCATGATATAGAACTTGCTATCTTGAACATTACCAAAAGTGCTATCTTATATGTTATAAAACTTGAATATCTAAAACTTGATAGCATGAATGTTCTAAGCATGATATAACACTTGCTAAATCTTCTAGCTCCAAGATTGCATGATGATAAAACTTGATATTATGATTTTCATGCAAAGAGTTGAACCAATATCACACACAAACACTTGATTGTGATACTTCTCCTTTTTGTTGATGACAAAGGGGGAGAAGTATGTTGATGAAAGTATGTTGATGACATGACATGTGATGCATAAGTTTATGCATATGTTCATGTTGACGTATTGCAAGTATTCATGATGAATATTGCAATGACTTGAATTCAGTTTGAATTCAAGGTTCTATCAATATGGCATATTGATAGGGGGAGTTTGTTTAAACTCCGGGAGTTAAGTTTAACTCCGTCATCAAGTGGTTGTCATCATCAAAAAGGGGGAGATTGTTGAATCTCGTATTTTGATGATGAAACTACTTGATATATGTTTATGATTTAATCTACGTTTTGAGTGACGCAGGATGCTTCGATCAGGATGAGACAATTAAAGCAGGAAAATCATGTTGTGCCGAAGGAACATGTCAGAAGATTGGACGTCGGGCCGGTGGATCGGTCGACGTATCGACAGAAGGCTTCGGGCCGTGAACTCGGGCATCGGGCCAAGAAGAGCGGGTATTGTGCCAAGGATATCGGAGTTGCGGAGTCAACTGGCCGATTGGGCAATAGGCTGCAGGAGAGGACGATGCGCCGAAGAATCGGACGAAGCGTCGAGAGACCAATGACATGTCGGACAACTTGGTTAATTGCTTAGGATTAATTGTCTCAATCGAAGTTTTGATTTGTTGTGCAGGATTAACTACGATGAGAGTAAGACAAGCAGCAGGTGTTGCGCCGGAGTCAAGATCATGATCACGTTGGGAGTTCGTGAGTTCGACGGAAGTTCGGACGGTCGTCGGAGGTTCAGCGAGAACAAATCCGAGAAGTCCAGAAGCTTGCCAAGCAAAGCTCGTCGGAACTCGCCAAGTGGATCGTCGCAAAGTCTAGGAGTATGCCGGATGTCCGCAGAAGGATCACCGAGGGTTTATCGGATGATCGACGGAAGTTCGCCGGAAACTCGCCGGAAGAAGCGATTGACGCAACGGAGCATAGCTGCAGAAGTTGTCTTAGAGTTAATCGTAGTTAGCACGATGATTAAGCTTGAAAATGGGAGGTGATCCCATTAGCTTAATCTTGGGGCAATTGGGCCCCTGAAAAGATTCAAATTGGGCCGAATGGAGCGAACCATTCGGACCCTGATTGCACCAGGCGGTGCAACCGCCTAGGACAGGAGGTGCAACCGCCTGGGCTGCGGGACTGGGCGGTGCAACCGCCCAGGCCATGTCTTCCAGCGGGACTGGGCGGTGCAACCGCCCCAGCCAAGAGGTGCAACCGCCCAGGGCTCAGTCTCCAAGCGAGACTGGGCGGTGCAACCTCCTCTGTCAAGAGGTAGCACCGCCAGAGCTCAAGTTTCGAGCTCTGCCGAGAGGTGCAACCTCTTTGGACAGGAGATGCATCGCCTAAGCTCGGTCTTCGAGCTCTGGCAGAGAGGTGCAACCACCTCTGGCAGAGAGGTGCATCAGCCTGAGCTCAATTTCGAGCTCTGCCAGGTGATGCAACCACTGAGCTCAGTTTCGAGCTCTGCCAGGTGATGCAACCACCGAGCTCAGACTTCGAGCTCTGCCAGGCGATGCAACCACTGCGCTCAGTCTTCGAGCTCTGGCAGAGAGGTGCAATCGCCTGAGCTCAGTCTTCGAGCTCTGCCAGGCGGTGCCACCTCTCCAGTCAAGAGTTGCAACCGCCAGATCCCGGAATTCCGGGATTTGATCGTTTTGAGCTCCAAATTTGAATTGGGTTGGGGCCTATAAATACCCCACCCATTCAACACTGAATTGACAAAAGATTCACACCGAATTCTTGATCTTTTCAGTAATTCTAAGAGCTCAAATTTGTGTAAAGTCCTAAAGTTCTCCTCCTTCTGTTCTTCAAGTCTTGAGTTGTAAAGAGAGGAGAGATAGGATCTGTAAAGGTTGTCTCCTGAGCCTGTCAAAAGGAGAGAAACTGTAAAAGGGCAGTTAGCCTTCGCCCATTGAAGGAAGGCAGCTAGTTGACGTCGGTGACCTCGTCGGAGGAGGAAGCCAAAAGTGGAGTAGGTCAAGACTGACCGAACCACTCTAAATCTCTGGTTTGCTTTTACCTTGAGCACTTTATCATTACTGCAAACCTCCTACATTGCTACTGCCCTCTGCGCCTTTACGAACGAGTTTCTAAGCTCTGATCTTTCAGAATCTGCATTCAAACGTAAATCGTGTTTTCGTACGATCTTCACACTGCAGTTTACGCTTACATTCGGATTCCATTTATAACTGCAAATTGCTTTCTACGTAAAACGCTTTTCAAGGTTCAAAACTGCTTTTAGACGCAAAACTACATTTAGACGTAAAATTACGTTTAGACGTAAAACTGCGTTTAGACGCAAAACTGCGTTTAGACGTAAAACTGCGTTTAGACGTAAAACTGCGTTTAGACGCAAAACTGCGTCTAGACGTAAAACTGCGTTTGGACGTAAAACTGAGTTTAGATGCAAACCGCGCTTAGATGCAAACTGCGCTTAGACGCAAACTGTGCTTAGACGCAAACTGCGCTTAGACGCAAACTGTGTTTAGACGCAAACTGCGCTTAGACGCAAAACTGCGCTTAGACGCAAACTGCACTGTGATTCTGCTTTTATATCGAAAACATTTTTTATCGGACGAACGCAGCTTTAGCTTTTAAATTGCTGTAAGATTTCCGCTGCACTAATTCACCCCCCCCCCTCTTAGTGCTCTCGATCCTAACAAATCCTGCACATGTAAAAGAAAACTTCGATCGAGACAATTAATCCTAAGCAATTAACCAAGTTGTCCGGTATGTCATTGGTCCCTCGACGCTTCGTCCGATTATTCGACGCATCGTCCTCTCTTGCAGCTTATTGCCCAATCAGCCAGTTGACTCCGCAACTCCAATATCCTTGGCACAATACCCGCTCTTCTTAGCCCGATGCCCGAGTCCATGGCCCGAAGCCTTCTATCGATATGTCGGCCGATCCACCGGCCCGACGTCCAATCTTCTGACATGTTCCTTTGGCACAACATGATTTTTCCTGCTTTACTTGTCTCATCCTGATCAAAGCATCCTATGACACTCAAAACGCAGATTAAAACATAAACACAATTATCAATTGGTTTTATCATCAAAATACGAGATTCAACAATCTCCCCCTTTTTTATGATGACAACAAATTGATGACGGAATTAAACTTAACTCCCGGAGTTTAAACAAACTCCCCCTATCAATATGCCATATTGATAGAACCTTGAATTCAAACTGAATTCAAGTCATTAAAATATTCATCATGAATACTTGCAACACGTTTTCATGAACTTATGCATAAACTTATACATAACATCATACTTCTCCCCCTTTGTCATCAACAAAAAGGAGAAGTTCCAACTCTAATTTGTTTGAAGTATTAATTCAACTTATTGCATGAAAAACATAATATCAAGTTTTATCATTATGTAGTTTTGAAGCTAGAAAATTTAGCAAGTATTACATCATGCTTAGAACATTCAAGCTATCAAGTTTTAGATATGCAAGTTTTACAGCATACAAGCACTTTTGGTAATATTCAAGATAGTAAGTTCTACATCATCCAAGCTAGCAATTTAGAGATGTTCAAGAAAGTAACTCTTGCTTCTTGAAATATGCAAGTTTTACAAAATACAAGCTAGCAAATTCAAAGATATGCAAGTTGGCATATTTGCTTTTCTTTGCGATAGGTAAGATAGCACTTTTGCTTCTAGAAATATGCAAGTTAGCAATCTTTGCTTCTCTTTTGAGATGAGCAATTTTTTTGCTTCCTTTGCAAAGTTTGAGCTAGCAATTTTGCTTCCGTTGCAAAGTGCAAGTCAGCATGTTTTGCATATTGAGATAGGCAAGATAGCACATTTTTGCATTTTCTTGAGATTTCAAGCTAGCAATTCTCGGTGATGTTCAATATAGCAATTTCTTCTCTTTTGAGAAGTGCAATTTTTTCTTTCTTCTTGAATTGTGCAAGCTAGCTGTCTCCCCCTTTGTCATTGTAAAAAAGAAGGGAAGACCCTTTCTAAAGAAGGGAAGATCCTTTATGTCAATTTCTAAATCATGACAAAGGCGAGTAATCATTCTTATTTCAAAATTCCATAATTGAGATAAACCTTGAATTCAAATTAAGGCAATTTTAATCATGATTCATATCATATGCAATACATCACATACATCATAATAAAAAGCATGAGTATTGCATGCATCATTTTAGCAACAAATCATAGCATTTCATCACATGGCAAGATATCAACAAGTAAAATTACGATGCAAGTTCTTGATATCTTAACATGATGTAAACATGGCATATGACAATCATAGCATTTCTATCATCAATTTATCATATATTTCGTTGGAAGCTTCTTTTGATATCTTAACATAATTCAAATTCAAATATGGCACTCATAGCATCAATTCATATATTTCTCCCCCTTTCTCATCAACAAAAAGGAGAACGATATAAGCAAATTTTAAACGTAAGTGCGGTAATGATTCATGTCATAACTAGGTTTATGTCACTTTTCAACAATGAGTGATAGGATATCAATTATACAAACATCTTAAGGAAAACATGACATGGAGATAGCTTTTATTACTTCTTCCTCTTTATTTATTATTATCTTTTTGCATGAAGGAGGAAAGTCACTTGTGAGCTTACTCGAATGAAGTTAAAATTGATAAGATATTAAAGCACACTTCATTTTTACAAGTAATAATCAAATCCATTTCTCGAAAGATATTTTTCACATGATAAGTCTATGAGAGATGCATTTGCTAGTTGATTCCATATGTCAAAAATCAATGATATGAATCAAACTCGATATGACATATGTTTATTAAGTCTGGAAGAGAATAATGTATCGAGAAAATCCGATTGTTATGATAAAAAAGATCTGAAAATAAAATTGAACACTTTCATGCATTTGGAGAAGGTTTTGCTATAGATTTTCAAATTCAATCATGAAGATAAAACATGCTTATTATTATGGAAATTTTTGTATCCAAAACATACAATTTCCAACATGTTATTAAGGCATGTAATTGTCTAAAATTCTCATTATAGCAATTATATCCTACCATGTATGATCAAAATTTCTCCCCATTTTATCATTGTAAACAAGAAAGAAGAAGGGAAAAACAAAATAGTGTAAAATATTTTAATCAATTCAAGGCATACAAGCCATAAATACAATCACATCATGTCATGAAAGATAAAATCACATGAATACCAAAAGACATTTCATTTTGACATATCTCCACTTTAAATAAAAAATGAAAAGAATTCTTAGGAGATCATGATATAGATAGAATTCATTCAATCTTGTAAGAGAACAAGATATTAATTCATGCATATAAAATCTTGACTTAAGCATAAGAAATCTCAATTTATAAATTTTAAAAAATCAAGATAAAGCTCATTTAAATCATCAAATCAAGATCATTTTCAAGAGATTCACAAAAGTAATATAAATAGATTCATTAATTTCCCTTTTAAAAAATCAATAAAGTCGAAAAAATAAATTTTTCAAGAAGAAACCTTTCCACTTTTTAGTTGTTTTAATTCATGTGATTTATTTTATACATGCATGTTCTTTTCTTTTATGCCAAATAAAAACATGCATCAACGTTTAGGATCGAAAAATGAATTTCGTCATAAAAACCATCAAGACCAAATCATCATGTATAGCTTTTAAAATCTCATTCATAAAATCTTCAATCATGGTATCAAAAACATTTAATATTTTCATTACATCATTATGCATTACTTCAAATCAAACATGATTTAATTTAATCAAAATCGAGAAATTAGTTAATCAAACATGATACCATTCAACAATGTTAATCAAACATGATACACATTATTACTTCTTAACCACGTATAGCATGATTTCATAAGGCATTTTTAATCATTTTGTTTATCATAAACATGTAATTTTCTTGATTATTTTTAAAATTACTAGAATGATAAGCATGATTCCTAATTTTTGCATTTTCATTATAAAACATGTAATTTTCAAGAAAATTAATTCTAAAAATAAAAAAAATGCATCATGAAAAATATCAAGTAATTTCAAAATAAATTAAGGGGGTTTCGATTAGCTCATCGTTGAATGTCCTTAAGGCGTAGTTTGCTACATTGCCTTTCTTGATTTTCTCCTCATCTTCAAAGGAGCTCGATTCATCCCAAGTTGTATTCTTTTTCTTGCATTCAAAGCATGTAGTTCCGTTCTTTTTGCTTTTTAATTTTTGTTTTATGAACTTTTTTTATTTCATTTGTAGTTCTTGTTCACCATCACTTGAGCTTATGCTCGAGTGGTCTTCAAATGTTCTATGTCTCAAATCCTTCCTGTTCTTTGGAAGGTTGTTTTGTTCATCATATGCATTGTGCACCATTTCATATGTCATCAACGAACCAATTAGTTCTTTAAGTGGAAAAATATTTAAATCTTTTGTTTCTTGTATTGCCATTACTTTTGATTCCCAAGCTTTAGAAAGTGATCGTAAAACTTTACTAACAAGTTCAAAATTCGAAAAGGTTTTACCAAGTCCTTTTAGACTATTGACGACATCCGTAAAATGGGTGTATATGTCTCCAATAGTCTCTCTTGGTTCTATACGAAACATTTCAAAATCGTGCATCAAAAAATTTATTTTAGAATCTTTTACACTACTTGTGCCTTTGTGTGTGATTTCAAGAGTGCACCAAATATCGAAAGCCATTTCGCACAAAGAAACCCGATTAAACTATGTTTTATCTAATGCGCAAAATAAAGCATTCATAGCTCTAATATTTAAAGAAAAAGTCCTCTTCTCCAAATCATTCCAATCTTTCATCGGAAGAGAAGACCTTTTAAAATCGAATTCGACAATATTCCATAAATTTAAATCCAACGAAAGCAAGAAAACTCTTATTCGAGTTTTCCAATAAGTGTAGTCTATCCCATTAAAACATGGAGGACGAATGAGAGATTGACCCTCTTGAAAGCCAAAATGAGCCATTTTTATTTGGGTGTTAAACCAAATTAGAAAACCATGGCTCTGATACCAATTGTTAAGATCAAGAGCAATAAGAGGGGGTGGTGAATTAGTGCAGCGGAAAACTTTCGACGATTGAAACTGCGTTCTTACGTTGAAATTCGATTCCAACGTAAAAGTCGTTTCGTGCGGATAATAACTTTAAAAGCTTACGGAAACGTATTTGAAGTAAGGTAAGGAAGGCAGTTTGTAGTTAAGATAAATAGCACAAAGGAAATGCAAATCAGATTTTAGAGTGGTTCGGTCAAACGTGACCTACATCCACTTTCGGCTTCCTCCTCCGACGAGGTCACCGACATCCACTAGAGGCCTTCTATTAATAGGCGAAGGCCAACCACCCTTTTACAATTTCACTCCTTTTGACGGGCTTAGGAGACAACCCTTACAGAATTTCTCTCCTCTCTTGAAAGATCAAAACTTGGAAGAAAAGAGGGTGGAGAACTTCTAGTATTTACAACACTTTTGAGCTCTAAAAATCACAGAGTAAGATTGGATTTTCAGTGTCTTTGGTTTCCCTTTCATGCAGAAAAGGGTGGGGTTTATATGGGCCCCAAACTGGTTTGAATTTGGAGCTCAAAAGTGTCTTTTCCCAGATTTCCGGGGTCCTGGCGGTACTACCTCTTGATTGGGGCGGTACAACCGCCTGGCAGCTCGAAGATTGAGCCTCTGGGTGGTGCCACCGCCTGGCAGGGGTGGTGCCACCGCCTGACAGGGGTGGTGCCACCGCCAGACAAGGGCGGTTGCACCACCCAGTCTCGCTTGGAGACTGAGCCCAAGCGGTGCCACCGCTTGACTAGGACGGTTGCACCGTCCAGTCTCGCTCGGAGACTGAGCCCAGGCAGTTGCATCGCCCAGCATTCTTGGGAGACCATCTCCTGGGCGGTGCCACCGCCGACCCTAGCGGTCCCACCACCTAGCAGGAATTCTGGTCCGAATGGGTTGATCCATTCGACCCAATTTGGGTCTATCAAGGGCCCAATTGCCCCCAGATTAAGTTAATGGGATCACCTCCCATTCCTAACTTAATCTGCATGCTAACTACTATATTTCTTAAGACATTTACTGTAACTTGCTCCGATGCATCAATCGCTTCTTCTGGCGAGCTTCCAGCGAACTTCCGACGAACATTCGACGAACCTTCAGCGATGCTCCGACGGACTTCTAGTAAACTTCGGGACTTGCGACGATCGACTTGGCGAGTTCCAACGAGCTTCTTTGGCAAGCTCCTGGACTTCTCGGATTTGTTCCCGTAGAACCTTCGACGACCGTCCGGACTTCCGTCGAACTCTCAAACTCCCAACGTGATCATAGTCTTGACTCTGGTGCAACTCCTGCTGCATGTCTTACTTTCATCGTAGTTAATCCTGCACATGTAAAATAAAACTTCGATCGAGACAATTAATCCTAAGCAATTAACCAAGTTGTCCGGGATGTCATTGGTCCCTTGACGCTTCGTTCGATTATTCGGCGCATCATCCTCTCCTGTGGCCTATTGCCCAATCGGCCAGTTGACTCTGTAACTCCGATATCCTTGGCACAATACTCGCTCTTCTTGGCCCGATGCCCGAGTCCATGGCCCGAAGCCTTCTGTCGATACGTCGACCGATCCACCGGCCCGACGTCTAATCTTCTGACATGTTCCTTTAGCACAACATGATTTTTTCTGCTTTACTCGTCTCATCCTGATCGAAGCATCCTGCGTCACTCAAAAAGTAGATGAAAACATAAACACAATTATCAATTGGTTTCATCATCAAAATACGAGATTCAACACGAACTACTATAAAAATCTGGTTTGTGTTTCCTTTGAGCACTTTACTTTTACAGCAAACTACCTCTCCTCTTTACTATGCTTTTACTATGCCTACACTTGCATATGTTTTCAAGTTTCCGAAATTGATTTTCAACGTATGAAAGAATTTTCAGAACTGATGTTTTTACCGCTGCACTAATTCACCCCCCCTCTTAGTGCCGACTCATTCCTAACAATTGGTATCAGAGCCCCGTTTTTCTCATTTGGTTTAACACCCAAAGAGAAATGACTCTTTTCGACTTTCAAGAGGGTCACTTTCTCATTCGTCCTCCCCTGTTCAATGGGATAGACTACACATATTGAAAAACTCGAATGAGAATTTTCTTACTTTCCTTGGATTTAAATTTATGTAATATTGTTGAAAACGATTTTCGAAGGTCTTCTCATCCAATGAACTATTGGAATGATTTGGAGAAGAAGATTTTTTCTTTAAATGCTAGAGCTATGAATGCTCTATTTTACGCCTTAGACAAAAATGAGTTTAATTGGGTTTCTACTTACGAAACGGCTTTCGACATTTGGCACATTCTTGAAACCACACATGAAGGTACTAGTAGAGTAAAAGACTCTAAGATAAACCTTTTGATCCATGATTTTGAACTTTTTCAAATGAAGCCAAGTAAAACCATTGTTGACATGTACACCCATTTTACGGATGTCATCAATAGTTTAAAAGCTCCTGGCAAATGTTTTTCGAATCTTGAACTTGTGAATAAAGTTTTATGCTCATTTTCTAAAACTTTGGATTCAAAAGTAACAACTATTCAAAAATAAAAAAACTTGAATCATTTTTCAATTAAAGAACTTATAGGGTCTTCAATGTATAAAATGACATGCAATGCACGTGAAGAACTTGAGAACCACATTCCAAAGAACATGAAGGATTTTGGACTTAGAACAATTGAAGACCACTCAAGCATAAGCTCAAGTGATGGTGAACTTGAACTCCTCATAAAATTTTTAAAACAAGAATCAAAAATTAAAAATGAACTTAAAAAGAAGAAGAAAGCGACTTTGGACAAATCGAGCTCCTCCGAAGATGAGGAGAAAATCAACAAAAGCAAGGTGACAAACTATGCCTTAATGACTTTTTACAATGAGATAAACAACTCAAATGAAACTCCTTTAATTTATTTCAAAATTACATAATACTTTTCATGAGTTGTTTTTAATTAGTTTAGAAAAATTATATTTTTTTTAATTGCATGTTTAATGAAAATGTAAAAATAAAATTGGATCATGCTTACCTTTCTAGTGATTTTAAAATAATCATGAAAATTACATGTTTTATGATAAACAAACAAAATAATTTTTGATTAAAAATGCCTTATGAAATCATGTTTGATTTGAAGTAATATCATGCTTAATGAGTTTATCTTTCGAAATTATGCATGATGATTCTTGTGATTTATGGATTATTGATTTTTACCATAATGAAAGTAGCTTTTTCAGTTTTAAAAAGGATACATGTCTTGATTTGGCATAAATGAAAAAGGCATGCTTATATGAAATAATGTAAGTATAATGCTTGACGATTTTATATTTAATTATGCATGATGATTTGAAGTAATAATAATTTTTGGATAATTTATGGTTTATTGATCTTGATGATTTCCATGATGAGATTTGCTCTTTCGATTTTAAACTATGATGTATGGTTTTCATACAAAAAATTGAGCATCCTAATATGAAATCAATCACATAAAATGAAACACATAAAAAGGAAAATGAATTATCATTGGAATTAAAATGATGAATCAAATCTCTTGTTTGAAGAAGCCTTATGTTTAATGTGTTATATTTTTTTGGTATTGATAGTTTTTATGACGAAATTTATTTTTCGATCCTAAACGTTGATGCATGGATTTGAAAGAAAAAAACATGCATGTATGAAATCAATCAATAAGTTGAAACAAAAGGAGGAAAGCATTTTTCTTGAAAATTTGTTTTTCTCTATCTTATCGATTTTTCACTAAGAGACCAATAAAATTATTTATGCCATTTTGAATCTTCTGAAAGAAATGTTAAGATTTTGATGATTTGAATTTGAATGAGTTTTATCAAAATTATGATCTTGGTTTCTTAGAATTACTTGAGATTTTTAAATCAAGATCTCTTCTTTGTACACCTATAATTTTTTTATTCTTGGTATTTTATTTAAAGAAGAGATTTACTATATGAATCATGTCTTTTGGCATTCAAGTGATCTTATCTTTGATGAAATGATATCTTTGTATTTATGGCACGAATGCCTTGAAATGATTGAAATATTTTACACTATTATGTTCTTCCCTTATTCTTTCTTGTTTACAATGATAAAAGGGGGAAAAGTTATGATCATTCATGGTAGGATGTAATTTGACAAATTGATATCATCATGATGTGAAATATTTATGATTTGGAATGATGCATACAATACTTATGCTTTTTATTATGATGATGTATGTGATGTATTGCATATGATAAGAATCATGATTGAAATTACTTTGATTTGAATTCAAAGTTTTTCTCAATTATGGTATTTTGAAATAAGAATGATTATTTATCTTTGTCATACTTTGAAAATTATTGCAAAGGGAAAAAGAGATACAAAATTATATTTTTCCCTTCTTTTTGACAATGACAAATGGGGAGATAGCTAGCTTGCTAGCTATCTTGCACAAGTGAAGAAGATGCAAAGACATACTTGCTTTCACATCTAAAGAGAAGCAAAAATTATAAACGTACATATCGTAAAAAGAGGCAAAACTTGTTAGTTTGCTCATCTCAAAAGAAAGAAATGCTATCTTGCAATCTTAAGCAAAATTGCTATCTTGCCTATCTCAAGAAGCAAAACTTGCAACTTACACATTGCAAAAGGAAGCAAGAATCGCTAGCTTGCACACTTCAACAAGAAAGCTATCTTGTATTTGCTTTCGAAATATTGCTAGCTTACACTTTCTAAAATGATGAAAATTTTTTTTGCTAGCTTGTATGTTGTAGAGCATGCTATCTTACTACCTTGCATATCTAAAACTTCATAGCTTGCATGTTCTAATATGATATAGCACTTGCTAAATTTGCTAGCTTGCATGATGATAAAACTGAAGATTATGATTATATTGCAATGATTTGAACTTCTATGTCCAAATACTTGATAGTTGTAACTTCTCCATTTTGTTGATGACAAAGAGGGAGAAGTATGATCATGTTATGCATGATGATGTGTTGCAAATATTCATGATGAAATTTGCAATGACTTGAATTCAGCTTGAATTCAAGATTCTATCAATATGGCAGATTTATAGGGAGAGTTAAGGTTAACTCTGTCATCAATTGGTTGTCATCATTAAAAAGGGGGAGATTATTGAATCTCGGATTTTGATGATGAAACCAATTGATAAGTGTTTATGATTTGATATGCATTTTGAGTGACGTAGGAAGCTTCGATCAAGGAGAGACATTTAAAGTAGGAAGAATCATGTTGGGCCGGAGAAACATGTCAGAAGATTGGACGTCGCACCGAAGGATCAGTCGACGTATTGACAGAAGGCTTCGGGTCATGGATTCGGGCATCGAGCCAAGAAGAGCGAATATTAAGCCAAGGATATCAGAGTTATGGAGGTCAACTGACTGATTGGGCAATAGGCCACAAGAAAGGATGATGTACCATAGAATCGGACGAAGCGTCGATGGACCAATGACATGCCAAACAACATGATTCATGCTTAGTAATAATTGTCTAGATTGAAGAGTGTTTTTATGTGTGCAAGATTAACTATGATAGTAAGGCATAAAGCAAAATGAAGTCCGAAAGTCAAGAACACGATTTCGTTGGGAGTTCGAGAGTTCGTCGGAAGTCCGAACGTTCTGTAATGGACAAACTTCTAAACAAGATGTTGGATGTAATGCTTATGTCTGTCCGTTGTCTTTTGGCATGTTCATGCCTTGTACAGCAGGTAGAGGGGAGGCCGAAGGCTAAATAGTCCCATGTTAGTTGGGTTGGTGGCCTCTTTAGGCTTGTAAATAAAGGTTGTGTCATGTGGACACGTGCGAGAGCTTTTCGATCTGTAATGGACCATTTTACCCTTTGTTATGCCACTGTTCAGAGCTTGTAAAGTCTGTTTGTAATTTGCATTGTCTATGAAGTGTTTTTCGGACATGTTTGCTTGTGGATCCCGATTGAGGCGTTCTCTTTAACCCGTTCTCTCTTTTGTAGGTCCTAAGGGACAATGGGGGGGCTTCGGGGAGGCTGACCTTTGCGGACGGACGCGCGAGGGTGCCGCACGCCTTAGGCAAAACCAGCTAAGGTCGTGACAGTTCGTCAGAAGTTTTGGTGGAATTGACCGAGAAGTCCTGGAGCTTGCCAAAGAAGCTTGTTGGAACTCGCCAAGAAGATCATTGTGAAGTCCAAGAGCTTACCGGGAGTCTGCCAAAACATTGCTGAGAGATCATCGGAAGTTCGCCGAAAGATCGTCGGAAGAAACCAAACTTATTTTGCTTAGAATATGTCTTAGGAATCGTAGTTAGCACATAATTGGAGTTGGAATTGGGAGGTAATCCCATCAACTCTGTTAGGGGCCAATTGAGCCCGAAGTTGGGTTGGTTTGGGTCAGATTCAAGGCCCAACTAGGATGCTGAAAGTCTAGCCGGCGGTGGCACCGCTTGGGAGACTCAGTCTCCGAAGTGGTCTGGGCGGTGGTACCATGGGCAGTAAATGCTGCCAGCAGTGATACCGCCCCTATTAAGTGGTGGTACTGCCAGCCCAGACTGGACGGTGGTACCGCCCAGTGTCAGGATGTCAAGCGACAGTACTGCCCGTACTTAGGAAACCCGGGATAAGATATTTTTAGGCTTTAAGTTTTAATCAAATTGAGGCCTATAAATACCCCTCTTATCCCTAGTTAACATACACAAGACTTGTGCAATCTTGACACTGGGCAATCTTGTGTGAACTCCTCTCAAAAGTTCTAAGTGTTAGAATAGTTTAAGAGGGGAGTAAGTGGGGGTGTAAGGGTTATCTCCTAAACCCGGTAAAAGGAGAATCGAGATGTAAAAGGTGGTTGGTCTTCGCCTATTGAAGGAAGACAGATAGTGAATGCCGGTGGCCTTAACGGAAGAGGAATCGACGAAGTGGATGTAGGTCACGACGATCGAACCACTATAAAAATCTAGTTTGCGTTTCCTTTGAGAACTTTACTTTTATAGCAAACTGCCTCTCCTCTTTACTATGCTTTTACTATGCCTACACTCACATACACTTTCATGTTTCTGAAATCAGTTTTCAACGTATGAAAGAATTTTCAGAACCAACGTTTTTACCACTGCACTAATTCAGCCCCCCTCTTAGTGCCGACTCGTTCTTAACAGGAACATGTCAGAAGATTAGACGTCGAGCCGAAGGATCGGTCGACATATTAGTAGAAGGCTTCGTGCTATGAGTTCAGGTATCGAGCCTAGAAGAGCGAACATTGCACCAAGAAAATCGGACTTGTAGAGGTTAACATGCCGATTGGGCAAAAGTTCACAAAAGAGTATGATGCGTCGAAGGATTGGACAAAGCGTCGATTAACTAATGACATGTCGGACGACATGTGATTAATGCTTTATAATAATTGTCTAGATTGAAGTAGTTTTAGTTGTAATTGGGTTAGTTTAGAATGTACTTAAGCTAACTTAATTAGGGGCCAACTAGGCCGAAAGTGGGGCTGTTTTGAGCTAAGAGAAAGGCCCATTCAGTGATCTGAAGCCACATTAGGCAATGACACCACCGGAGCTAGTGGTGGCACCGCTAGAGGCTCAATCTCCAAGACATAATCTTCGAGACTGAGTTAGGCAGTAGCACTGCTAGACTGGACGGTGGTACCACCCAGTGTCAAGCGGTGGTACCGCTAGTCTGGGCGGTGGTACTGTCCAAACATAGTCCTAGATTATGTCAGGCGATAGTATCGCTAGTCTAGATGGTAATACCGCCCAATTGTTGAATCTCGTATTTTGATTATGAAACTACTTGATATATGTTTATGATTTAATCTGCGTTTTGAGTGACGCAGGATGCTTCTATCAGGATGAGACAATTAAAGCAGGAAAATCATGTTGTGCCAAAGGAACATGTCAGAAGATTGGATGTCGGGTCGGTGGATCGGTCGACGTATCGACAGAAGGCTTCAGGCCGTGAACTCGGGCATCGGGCCAAGAAGAGCGGGTATTGTGCCAAGGATATCAGAGTTGCGGAGTCAACTGGCCGATTGGGCAATAGGCTGCAGGAGAGGACGATGCGCCGAAGAATCGGACGAAGCGTCGAGGGACCAATGACATGCCGGACAACTTGGTTAAATTGCTTAGGATTAATTGTCTCGATCAAAGTTTTATTTTAATTGTGCAGGATTAACTATGATAATGATGAAGACATAAAGCGAAACAAAGTGTCGGAGTCAAGCGCGAAGGATTTGTTGCGAGTTCGAGAGTTCGACGGAAGTCCGAAGGTTCGTCGGGAATGCTACCGGAGCTCGCCGAGAAAGATCGGAGCTTGCCAAAGAAGCTCGTTGGAACTCGCTAAGATCAAATCGTGAAGTCTAGGAGCTTGCCGGGAGTCCGCAGAATGGTTTCCGAGAGTTCATCGGAAGACCGCCGGAAGTTTGCCGGAAGCTCGCCAGAAGAAGTCTTGACTTGCGGACTTTGTAATAGCTTAGAAAATGTCTTTAAATTCGTAGTTAGCACGTTAATTAGGGTTAGGATTAGGTGTTAATCCTATAACCCAAGTAGGGGCCAATTAGGCCCAAGTTCGGACTGGTTTGGACCAAGTTTGGAGCCAAACCAAGTGAGCTGAAATAGTGAAAGAGGTGGCACCACCAGGGTTGGAGGTGGCACCGCCTAGGAGAGGATCTCCCAGCGAAGCTGGGCGGTGCAACCGCCCCAGGCAGGAGGTGGCACCGCCTGGGCTCAGTCTCCGAGCGAGACTGGGCGGTGCAACCTCCCTTGACAGAGGTAGCACCGCTTGAGCTCGGTCTTCGAGCTCTGGCAGGAGAGGTGCAACCGCCTTAGTCAGGAGGTGGCACCGCCTAGGGCTCAGTCTCCGAGCCAGACTCAGGCGGTGCAATCGCCCCTGACAGAGAGGTGCAACCGCCTGGGCTCAGTCTCCGAGCTCTGCCAGGCGGTGCAACCTCTCAAGTCAGGAGGTGCAATCGCCTGATCCCGGAATTCCGGGATTTGATGGTTTTGAGCTCCAAATTTGAACTGGGTTGGGGCCTATAAATACCCCACCCATTCAGCACAGAAAGTAGATAGATAGACACCAAAATCTTGATCTTTTCTGTGATTCTTAGAGCTCAAAATTGTGGTTAAGGCCTAAAGTTCTCCTCCCTCTGTTCTTCAAGTTTTGAGTTGTAAAGAGAGGAGAGAAAGGTTATGTAAGGGTTGTCTCCTGAGCCCGTCAAAAGGAGTGAAAACTGTAAAAGGGCAGTTGGCCTTCGCCTATTGAAGGAAGGCCTCTAGTTGACGTCGGTGACCTCGTCGGTGGAAGAAGCCAAAAGTGGAGTAGGTCAAGACTGACCGAACCACTCTAAATCTCTGGTTTGCTTTTACTTTAGGCACTTTATCATTACTGCAAACCTCCTATATAGCTACTGCCCTCTGCGCTTTCACGAACAAGTCTCTAAGTTCTGATTTTTCCGAATCTGCATTCAGACGTAAATCGGTGTTTTCGGACGAACTTTACATTGTAGTTTACGTTTACGTTCTGATTCCATTTATAACTGCAAACTGTCTTCTATGCTTTTACGAACGAGTTTCTAAGTTCCGATCTTTCCAAAATTGCGCAAACTACGTTTAGACGTAAAACTGTGTTTAGACGTAAAACTACGTTTAGACGTAAACTGCGCAAACTATGTTTAGACGCAAACTGCGTTTAGACGTAAACTTAGTTTAGACGTAAACTGAGTTTAGACGTAAAACTGCATTTAGACGCAAACTGCGTTTAGACGCAAACTGCGTTTCGACGTAAACTGTGTTAAGACGCAAACTACGTTTAGATGTAAACTGAGTTTAGACGTAAACTAAGTTTAGACGCAAACTGCGTTCAGACGCAAACTGCGTGCAGACGTAAACTGCGCTTAATCTTAAGTTATCTTAGAATCGGCTTTTACATTGAAATCGTTTTTATTGAACAAACGCAGCTTTCGTTTTTTAATCGCTGAAAGATTTCCGCTGCACTAATTCACCCCCCCCCTCTTAGTGCTCTCGATCCTAACAATTGGTATCAGAGCAGGGTATTTCTCATTTTTTATTTACACCTGAGAGAAATGGCTCTTCAAGTGGGCTTTTCGGTCTTTCGTCCACCGTTCTTTAATGGATTGGACTACACTTATTGGAAAACTCGAATGAGAGTTTTCTTGATTTCTCTAAATCTGGATTTATGGAATATCGTTGAAAACGGTTTTCAACTTCCCTCTAAACCGATGAACGAATGGTCGGATTTAGAGAAGAAGTATTTTTCTTTAAACGCAAAGGCTATGAATGCCTTATTTTGCGCTTTGGACAAAAATGAGTTCAATCGGGTTTCTTTGTGCGAAACGGCTTTCGATATTTGGCGCACTCTTGAAATCACGCACGAGGGAACTAGTAGAGTCAAAGACTCGAAAGTTAATATTTTACTGCATGATTTCGAATTTTTTCATATGAAACCAAGCGAAACCGTTGTTGACATGTACACCCGTTTTACGGATGTCGTCAATGGTTTAAAATCACTTGGTAAAAGCTTTTCGGATTTTGAACTCGTTAACAAAGTTTTGCGCTCACTTTCTAAAACTTGGGATTCAAAAGTAACTGATATTCAAGAATCGAAAAACTTGAACCAATTACCACTTGAAGAACTAATTGGTTCATTGATCACATATGAAATGACATGCAATGCACGTGAAGAACTTGAGAACCACCTTCCAAAGAACAGGAAGGATTTGGAACTCTGGACAAATGAATGCCACTTGAGCGATGACTCAAGTGATGAGGACAATGATGAACAAACCAACCTTCCAAAGAACAGGAAGGATTTGGGACATAGAACATTTGAAGACCACTCAAGCATAAGCTCAAGTGATGGTGAACTTCAACTACAAATGAAACAAAAATTAAAAAGTAAAAAGAACGGAACTACTTGCTTTGAACGCAAGAAGAAGAACAAAAATTAGGATGAATCAAGCTCCTCCGAAGACGAGGAGAAAATCAACAAAGGCGAGGTGGCAAACTACACCTTTACGCCTTTCGACGCTGAGGTAATCAAAATGCCTTTAATTTACTTTGAAATTACATGATGCTTTTCATAAAGCATTTTTCTTTTTTATTTAATTTTCTTAAAAATTACATGTTTAATAATACAAACAATTAGGAATCATGCTAGTAATTTTGAAAATAATCATGAAAATTGCATGTTTATGATAAACAAAATGATTTTGATTAAAAATACCTTATGAAATCATGCTATATGTGGTTGAGAAGTAATAATGTGTATCATGTTGATTTCCATTGTTATTTCTCGATTTTGAGTATATGAAATCATGTTCAATTTGAAGTTATGATTAATGAGTATATATTTTTGAAATTATGATGATTCTTGATATTTATGGATTATCGATTTTCATGATAATAACAGTGGCTTTAAAAAAATTGATGCATGTTTTCATAAATGAAAAGGCATGCTAACATGAAATCAATCACTTAAAATGAAACACTTAAAAAGGGGAAAAATATATTATCAATGAAATCATGAATCTATTTATGCTATAAATTTTGTGAGCCATAAAAATGATTTTGATGATTTAAATTTGAAATGAGTTTTATCAAAATCATGATCTTAATTTATCATATTGAATGAATTAAAAATGAATGATGATTTTTCTCTTGAATGATTGTGACTTGTATTCCTTGTATTCATGAATTTATTTTGATGTATGCAAATGAGAAGTTTCAATCATGCATGGTAGGATGCAATGTGACAAATTAATACCATGATGATTTGAAATATTTATTATTTGGAATGATGCATATGCTTTTTATTATGATAATGTATGATGTGTATCATGAATGCTTAAAAAAAAAAAAATTAAATAAATAAATGTTTATACCATGTTAGATGGTTTTACATATTATGCATAATAAGCTATAGTGATGAGTGAAACAATGATTGAAATAATATGAATGATGATTTGGAATCATGCATATAATAATGAGTTTATATGTTTTGAAAATGTGCATGTTTTAATTTGAAAATATAATGATGCACAAATGAGATTGATACTAACCTTTGTCATGATTTAAAAATTGATGTAAAGGGTTTTTCCCTTCTTTTTGACAATGACAAAAGGGGAGATAGCTAGCTTGCACAATTCAAGAAGAAAGCAAAAATTGCACTTCTCAAAAGAGAAGAAATTGCTATCTTGAACATCACCAAGAAGTGCTATCTTGCAAATCTCAAGACACACAAATGCAATCATGCAAAATTTGTAATTTTGCACATCATTACAATTTATGATGCTTTGGTGATTATGCATGTTCTAAAATGTTATAAAATTCACTAGCTTGCATGATGTAGAACTTAGCTATATTGAACATCACCAAGGAATGCTATCTTGCCTATCTCAAGAAGCAAAATGTTAACTTGCACATCTAGCAAAACTTATATTTCAAGAAGCAAGAGTTGCTTTCTTGAACATCTCAAAATTGCTAGCTTGCGGGCCTTAAAATGTAGAAATTTTTTGCTAGCTTGTATATGGTAAACTTGCTATCATACTACCATGATGATGAGCATGTCTTATCTTTATGATTGTATTTGAAAAACTATGACAAAAATACGTCCTAATGATTGAACGTGTTAAAATTATTTTTCAAACCTTCTTGATTGAATGATCGAATCACTTGATTGACATAATGATTTTACACAATTACATGTTGAAAATTATGTGCTTGAATACAAAACTTCAATGATAACAAGCATGCTTTACCTTCATGATTGTAATTGAATATCTATAGCAAAACCTTGTCCGAATAGAAGAAAGAGTCAAATTTCATTTTCGGATTCTCTTGAATCTAACATATCAAGTTCACTCTCTTCCAAACTTAACAAGCATATGTCATATCAAGTTTAGTACATATCATTGATTTTTGACATATGCAATTAACTAGCAAATACATCTCTCATACACACATCATGTGAAAAATATTTTTTGAGAAATGGATTTGATGAATATGGATGAAAGTGTTTTTACTTGCAAGGATTTATTTCACATACATATCTTGGTCCTTGTAAAAATGAAGCATGATTTAATCTCTCATCGATTCTAACTTCACTCGAAGTAAACTCACAAATAGCATGTATCACAAATAGTCTTCCTCCTTCATGCAAAAAGATAATAACAGAAAAAAAAAAAAAAAAGGAAGAAGCAATAAAAGCTATCTCCATGTCATGTTTTCCTCGAGATGTTTGCATAATTGGTATCCTATCACTCACTGTTGGAAAATGACATAAACCAACTTATGGCATCGCACTAATATTTAAAATTTGCTTATATCGTTCTCCTTGTTGTTGATGACAAAGGGGGAGAAATATATAAATTGATACTATGAGTGCCATATTTGAAGAATATGAATAGATGTCATGAATGCCATATTATGATGAGATATCAAAAGCAGCATTCATATGAATAGGTGCTATGAATGTCATATCATGTTAAGATATCAAGAACTTGAATCGCAATTTACATATTGATATCTTACCATTTGATGATAGCAAACTGTATGATGATAAAACTTGATATTATGTTTTTCATGCAATGAGTTAAACTTACATCACAAACACTTGATTGTGGTACTTCTCCTTTTTGTTGATGACAAAGGGGGAGAAGTATTTGATAACATGACATGTTATGCATAAGTTTATGCATAAGTTCATGATAACGTGTTGCAAGTATTCATGATGAATATTGCAATAACTTGAATTCAGTTTGAATTCAAGGTTCTATCAATATGGCATATTGATAGGGGGAGTTTGTTTAAACTCTGGGAGTTAAGGTTAACTCCGTTTATGATGACATGTTGCTTAGATTTTTGAATCTAAGAGTTTCTGTCAATATGACATATTGATAGGGGGAGTTTGTTTAAACTCCAGGAGTTACGGTTAACTCCGTAATCAAGTAGTTGTCATCATCAAAAAGGGGGAGATTGTTGAATCTCGTATTTTGATTATGAAACTACTTGATATATGTTTATGATTTAATCCGCGTTTTGAGTGACGCAGGATGCTTCGATCAGGATGAGACAATTAAAGCAGGAAAATCATGTTGTGCCAAAGGAACATGTCAGAAGATTGGATGTCGGGTCGGTGGATCGGTCGACGTATCGATAGAAGGCTTCGGGCCATGAACTCGGGCATCGGGCCAAGAAGAGCGGGTATTGTGCCAAGGATATCGGAGTTGCGGAGTCAACTGGCCGATTGGGCAATAGGCTGCAGGAGAGGACGATGCGCCGAAGAATCGGACGAAGCGTCGAGGGACCAATGACATGCCGGACAACTTGGTTAAATTACTTAGGATTAATTGTCTCGATCGAAGTTTTGTTTTAATTGTGCAGGATTAACTATGATAATGATGAAGACATAAAGCGAAACAAAGTGTCGGAGTCAAGCGCGAAGGATTTGTTGCGAGTTTGAGAGTTCGACGGAAGTCCGAAGGTTCGTCGGGAATGCTACCGGAGCTCGCCGAGAAAGATCGGAGCTTACCGAAGAAGCTCGTTGGAACTCGCTAAGATCAAATCATGAAGTCTAGGAGCTTGCCGGGAGTCCGCAGAATGGTTTCCGAGAGTTCATCGGAAGACCGCCGGAAGTTTGCCGGAAGCTCGCCAGAAGAAGTCTTGACTTACGGACTTTGTAATAGCTTAGAAAATGTCTTTAAATTCGTAGTTAGCACGTTAATTAGGGTTAGGATTAGGTGTTAATCCTATAACCCAAGTAGGGGCCAATTAGGCCCAAGTTCGGACTGGTTTGGACCAAGTTTGGAGCCAAACCAAGTGAGCTGAAATAGTGAAAGAGGTGGCACCGCCAGGGTTGGAGGTGGCACCGCCCAGGAGAGGATCTCCCAGCGAAGCTGGGCGGTGCAACCGCCCCAGGCAGGAGGTGGCACCGCCTGGGCTCAGTCTCCGAGCGAGACTAGGCGGTGCCACCTCCCCTAACAGAGGTAGCACCGCCTGAGCTCGGTCTTCGAGCTCTGGCAGGAGAGGTGCAACCGCCTCACTCTGGAGGTGGCACCGCCTGGGACTCAGTCTCCGAGCCAGACTCAGGCGGTGCAACCACCCCTGACAGAGAGGTGCAACCGCCTGGGCTCAGTCTCCGAGCTCTGCCAGGCGGTGCAACCACTCCATTCAGGAGGTGCAATCGCCTGATCCCGGAATTCCGGGATTTGATGGTTTTGAGCTCCAAATTTGAACTGGGTTGGGGCCTATAAATACCCCACCCATCCAGCACAGAAAGTAGATAGTTAGACACCAAAATCTTGATCTTTTCTATGATTCTTAGAGCTCAAAATTGTGGTTAAGGCCTAAAGTTCTCCTCCCTCTATTCTTCAAGTTTTGAGTTGTAAAGAGAGGAGAGAAAGGTTCTGTAAGGGTTGTCTCCTGAGCCCGTCAAAAGGAGTGAAACTGTAAAAGGGCAGTTGGCCTTCGCCTATTGAAGGAAGGCCTCTAGTTGACGTTGGTGACCTCGTCGGTGGAGGAAGCCAAAAGTGGAGTAGGTCAAGACTGACCGAACCACTCTAAATCTCTGGTTTGCTTTTACTTTGAGCACTTTATCATTACTACAAACCTCCTACATAGCTACTGCCCTCTGCGCTTTCACGAACAAGTCTCTAAGTTTTGATTTTTCCGAATCTGCATTCAGACGTAAATCGGTGTTTTCGGACGAACTTTACATTGCAGTTTACGTTTACGTTCTGATTCCATTTATAACTGCAAATTGTCTTTTGTGCTTTTACAAACGAGTTTCTAAGTTCAGATCTTTCCAAAATTACGCAAACTTGCGTTTAGACGTAAAACTGCGTTTAGACGTAAAACTACGTTTAGACGTAAACTGCGCAAACTGTGTTTAGACGCAAACTGCATTTAGACGTAAACTGAGTTTAGACGTAAACTGAGTTTAGACGTAAAACTGCGTTTAGACGCAAACTGCGTTTAGACGTAAACTGCGTTTAGACGTAAACTGTGTTTAGACGCAAACTGCGTTTAGACGTAAACTGAGTTTAGACGTAAACTAAGTTTAGACGCAAACTGCGTTCAGACGTAAACTGCGTGCAAACGTAAACTGCGCTTAATCTTAAGTTATCTTAGAATCGGCTTTTACATCGAAATCGTTTTTATTGAACAAACGCAGCTTTCATTTTTTAATCGCTGAAAGATTTCCGCTGCACTAATTCACCCCCCCCCCCCCCTCTTAGTGCTCTCGATCCTAACACCAATGTCAGTGTTGCAGGCGGTGGTACCGCCCAGCATAGGCAATGGTACCGTTAGGACCCAGGAAACCCGGGATGAGACCTTTTTTTACTCCAATTTTGAAGCCATTTGGGGTTTATAAATACCCTAGCTATTCCTGCATGAAAAAGCATAAAATTGAGTTAAAAAGGGGGAAAAATACTTAAGAAAAATTAAAAACTCTCTTAGGATTTAGAGTCTCTTTCTCCTAGAGTTAGAAGTTTTCTAAGAGAGGAGTGAGGTCTAAAAGAGAGGCGTAAAGGTTCTCTCTTAAGGTTGTGAAAATGAGAAAGAGTGTAAAAGGATAATTGGTCTTCACTCATTGAAGGAAAACTGGTAGTGGAAGTTGGTAGCCTCGAGTGAAGAGGAATTGGGAGTGGATGTAGGTCACGATAACCGAACCACTATAAAAATTGGTGTGCCTCCCTTTCTCTACTTGGTTACTTATTTTGTAACTGCTTTACTTGCTCATTATGACTCCTGCAAACATTTTAAGTTTAAACATCTTTCCGATATGATTTCATTGAATAAAATTTTCAAACCGACGTGATTTTATCCAAAGCACTAATTTTAAGTTTAAACGTCTTTCCGATACGACTTTGAGAAAAAATCATTTTCTTTAAATGCGAAAGCTATGAATGCTTTGTTTTGTACTTTGAATAAAAATAAGTTTAATCGTATTTCTACTTGTGAAACTATACATGACATTTGACACACTCTTAAAATCACACACGAAGGCACTAGTAGAGTTAAAGATTCAAAAATTAATCTTTTGATGCATGATTTTGAATTATTTTGAATGAAGCCAAGCGAAACTATCATTGACATGTATACCCGTTTTACGAATATCATCAATAGTCTAAAAGCACTTGGTAAAATATTTTTGAATCTTAAACTTGTGAATAAAGTTTTACTTTCTCTTCCTAAAAACTGAGATTCAAAAGTAACTGTCATACAAGAAGCAAAGAACTTAAACAATTTTCTACTGGAAGAACTTATTGGTTCATTGATGACATATGAAATGACATGTCAGGCACATGATGAACATGATGAACTTGAGAACAACCTTCTAAATAATAGGAAGGACTTGGCATTTAGAACAAAAGAAGACCACTCGAGCGAAAGCTCAATTGATGATGACATAGAACTCCTCACAAGTAAATTTATAAAATTTATAAAACATGAATCTAAGAATAAAAATAAACTTAAAAAGAAAAAGTTGTCAAAGAATAAGAAAGCACTCAAGGTGACTTGGGATGAAACGAGTGCATTCGAAAACGAGGAGCAAACCAATGAAGATGAAGTGGCGAACTTCGCTTTGATGATTCTCGACAATGAGGTAAACAACTCAAACGAATCTTCTTTACTTTACTATGAAATTACTTGATACTTTTCATGAGTTATTTTTAAATTAGTTAGTAAAAAAAATATAATAAATATCATGCTTCTCTTTCTAGTGATTTAAAAAAATAAAAAAAATTGAGTATGACAATTGCATATTAACTCCTAGCACTAAGCATGAAAAGTTAGGTTCACTTAAAAAGAAAAATGCATTACTACAACAAATAAAATGATTTTGATTAAAAATATTTTATGTTTAATAAAATCATGCTTGATGATTTAATGATGCATAAGTGATGATGATGATGACTTTGAACTTCTCATTATAAACTTTAAAAAATTCATGAAACAATAATTAAAAATAAACTTAGAAAGAAGAAGCTGCCAAAGAAGAAGAAAATACTCAATGCGACTTAGGATGATTCGAGTGCATTCGAAGACGAGGAGCAAACTAATGAAGACGAAGTTATGAACTTCACTTTGATGACTCTCGATAATGAGATAAACAACTCAAACGAAATTCCTTTACCTTATTATGAAATTCCTTGATGCTTTTCATGAGTTATTTTTAAATTAGTTAGTAAGAAATTAAAAAAATTTATGCTTCTTTTTCTAGTGATTTTAAAAAAATAAAAATTAAAAATTTGAGCATGAAAATTACATGTTAACTCCTAGCACTAAGTATGAAAAGTTAGATTCATTTAAAAAGGAAAATGCATTACTACAACAAATAAAATTATTTTGATTGAAAATGCTATATGTTTACTAAAATCATGCTTGATGTTTTAATAATGTAATGATGTAATGATATAATGAAAATGTTAAAAGGTTTGGTATCATTCTTGATGATTTTATATTATGTATAAGGATTTGAAATAATGATGATTTGAAATCTTATGCTTTGAAATTATACGTTACACCTTTGATCTTGATGATTTTTATGATAAATCTTATTTTATGAGTTTAAACGTTGATGCATGTTTTGATTTGGCATAAAAAGACAAAGGTTTGCTTGCATGAAATTAATCATAAAATTTGAAACTAAAAGAACTTGAGCTATTTTTAATCTTATAGGAATCTATCTATGTTGCTTTAATGGAATTATCTGAAAAGTTATTTTGATGATGATTTTGGACTTCTTTTCATATGATTCATTTTAATAATGAGATGATATATTCAATCAAATCATTATCAATATTTACGACTTAAGATGTATTTTATAAGAAATATTTTTCTTGATTCTCGTATGATTCACTCTCTTAAGAAAACATTCATCCAAACAAATCATGATTATTTTTTTGATTACAACTTGAAAGTTTTATTATGAATCATGATTTTTCATAAATTGTCCTCCTACGATTCTTCTTGGTATTCACTAAAAATGGGGGATGCATTCAAATTAACCATGATATATCACTAGACTTCTTAATGTTTATAATTTTCTTATATTTATTATTTGAATATCTCATGATATGATTGAATCATTGTTGTAAAAGAAGTAGGAAATTGTTAGCCTTCAAATTGCAAAAGAGAATAAAAAAGTATTAGCTTGAATGATAAACTTAAATCTCCCA